>NC_064808.1:40683255-40871524 GCF_023721935.1 Panthera uncia | reverse complement strand
ATATGTATTATATTTTTATAATTTACACATAAGTTTATATCTTTATAAATTTATTTTAAGATTTAAATTTTCTTTTAAATTATTAAAATTTATATACAATATTATATATTATATAAATATAAATATATATAAATTTAAATAAATTTTAATAATTTTAAATAAAATTTAAATTTTAAAATAAATTTATAAAGATATAAACTTATATGTAAATTATAAAAATATAATACATATATTTTATATTTATATTTATATATGATATACAACTATTATATGATAATATAAATATACAATATACAAATAAATATATTATACACTTAATATATGATAAAATATATTACTTTTAGAGAGATTATATAATATAAATATCATTAATATATTATACATCTATAAAATCTCACTAATTAAAAGTGTGCCAAATGAATAACCAGATTTATTATTAGCAAAAGAAATTGAAAAACAGACCCAAATATCTCTAGGAATTTAGTCTGTGATAATGGTAGTGGGTTTTTTTTTTTATGTTTATTTATTTTTTATAGCGACAGAGACAGAGATGAGTGGGAGAGAGGCAGAGAGAGAGGGAGACACAGAATCCAAAGCAGGCTCCAGGCTCTGAGCTGCCAGCACACAGCCCGATGCAGGGCTCAAACTCACAGACTGCGAGATCATGACCTGAGCTGAAGTCAGCCGCTCAACCAACTGAGCCACCCAGGTGCCCCAATAATTGTAGTGTTTTAAAGATGGATTATATGACTCATATTGTTGGGACAATTGGTTCTTTACATCCTAATTGCATATCACACAACAAAATAAGTTTCAGGTGAATTAAAAAACTAAAAGTATAAAAAATAAATACTATGATAATGCCATAACAAAATATATGTAAATATTTACATAATGTTGAGTGGGAAAAACATGTCTAAAAATGATACCAGAAGAAGAAATTCAAAAGGAGAAAAATAAAACTTTAGATTTTATGAGAAACTTGATTTTCTAAAAATTTTAATTGAAGACAAAATGAAAAGATTGGAAAAATACCTACATCATACACAAAAAGGGTTAATATTTTTAGAATATAAAAACCTCTTACAAATGAATAAAAATTAACTTCCCATTAGAATAACGTGCATTACTTTGTGCTGGACAGTTATAAATATTTTATATATATCATTCACTTGAGCCTTGCACAACCCTACGACATATAGGAAACTTTTACAGATAAGAAAACACACATTGAGAGATTAAGTAAACACCCAAGGTTACAGAGCTGATAAGTAGTGAAGGTAGAGCCAAGATTCAAACTGTGTCACCAACAGTCAGACTCCAAAATCTATGCTACTTCTCAAAGGATATGAACAAGAAATTTATTAAGAAAGAAAAAAAAGCGGGGTGGGGGAGAAGGAAGGAGAAAAGGATGGGAGGAAGGAGGGAAGGAAGAAGGGAAGGAAGTTTGGAAGGAGGAAGGAAGGAGGAAAAGAAAGAGAAAAAAGGAAGGAAAGGAAAAGAAAAGAAAGGAAAGGGAAGGGAAGAAAGAAAAAAAAAGAAATGCAAATGAACAAAAATCAAATGAAAAAATATTCCATTTCACTACTAATCAAAGAAATATAAATTATACTAAAAATAAACTGCCATTTTCTGTCATATTGGCAATGGTTGAAAATGATAACAATACTATGTATAAGCATGAATGTGACAAAATAAGTATTCTCAGACACTGCTCGTAAGAGTAAACTGGTTCATATATTCTGGAGGTTATTCTGGCAATAGGGATTAAATGCTTTTAAAAAGTGATTACCCCCAATTCACATTCATTTCTAAGAATTTGAACTAAAGAAATCATCAGACATGTGTGCAAAGATTAAGCTACAAAGGAGGTTACTGCAATGTTCTTAATAATAGTAGAAAAATCACAAACCTTAACTAGAGATGATCAACTAAATTTTGAAATGCCCACAAATAGAATAGTATTCAACCATTAAAAATGATGAGGTAAAAGAATAGTGTATCATGGGAAACTGTAAGTGATATGATATACTGTTAAATAAAAAAGCAGATCATAAAGTAATTGCTACCATATGATTATACTTTTGTCTTAAAGGGACATATAGATATAAACAGAGAAAGAAAAAGACATACAATTTTAATACTGGATATATATACAACTTGATATTTATAATGATTATAACTAGACACTAGGAATGCAGTTTTTCTTCTTTTTCTTTATTTTTGTATGTGCTTCCTAAATTTCATATATGTGATATCTGTTATTTTTGAAGTAAATAATAAAGTTTATTTAAAAAAAGAAAGATGTAGGAGAAGAATATTTAATGACATGAGAAAAATGACCATGAAACATTAACTTTTAAAAAGCATCTTCCAAAACAGCATGTGCAATACGATACCATTTAAATATATACATATGTGTGTGTCTAAGTAAATAAATTTCAAGGATATAATCAGTTTAAGCATTTTGAGATAACTCTAGATGTCGTTATGGAATTTTCTTTGTATATTTTCCAAATTTTCTCCAATAATCACTGTTAGGTTTTTTAATCAGAAAAAAAAAAAAAAGCAGTCAGGAAGACTATATTTTACCCTTTTCCCCATTCCAATTGTTTAATGAGCCTATAATTTCTGGAAAAGCGAAAAATAACATATTGCCTTCTTATTGTCAAAACAGACACAAAAAGATATGACAGTTTTTCTACTAAAAGCAAATATCATAAATGTATTAGGATATTTTATGCAATCAGAAATTTTACTTCAAATTATAAAATCTCGTAAATGTACTATATTGAGCTGCAAATGAGCCCTACAAAGCAATCAGGCAAATCTCCTTGATATGTGTCCACCTACTGATAGATAGGTAGACATAGTAAAATAAGATAATTGCAAATGGTTAAGCAGAATATTAAAAACAAACATGCAGACACTGGTCATCAATAAGGCAAGACAAAAAAAAAAAAAAAAGCATAAGGGTCAATTATTTGGCAGTGTGGCATTAACAAAAGTCCTTGCCCAGATTCCTAAATACTTGGATTTTTGACTATGTGATCTTGAGCAACTCAATTAGTTTCACCAAGGTTTAGCCTCCTCAGCTTTAAACTTCTAGTCAAAAAAAAAAAAAAAAAAAAAAAAAATTGAGTCTTTGATTTGAAAATTACAGTGAAAAAAAAAAAAGGTTGATACAAATGTAAAAAATTTTCATACGACTAAGCTAATATAAACCCTGGAGTACCTCCAAAATTAGCATCTACCTAATTAAAGATAGATGAAGATGGTAATAACAAGAGACAAAAAGATAATTTTTTTTTAAAGAAAGAAAGGAAGAAGATGAAGAGAAAAGAACTGACATCCTTAATAATGAAGAATTTCCTTCATAGGGAATCAAGGCTCAGGAAAACTTAGTAGCTTTTTTCTTATTCAGAAGGCCAGAAAAACTGGGGACCAAACTTCTGAATTTTGGCTGAGCCTCAAGTCTAACTAATCAACCAGTAGCACTTCCCCACATGGAAAAGCTGATATAGCATCAACAAATTCTTTATCAAAATCAACACTTTGTAACATTGAGAAAATTAAAGTGTTGTAATCTATAAATGGGCTGGCCTGCTCTGTTAACACTTTATCCAAATTGGACACTGTGTTTAAAAATATATTCAAAAAAAGTCTCTCTTTACCTCTGCTACAATTTTTTAAGTCATATATGTTTTCTTCCCTCTCTTAGATAGTTTGCTTCTTCTTATAATTTTGCATATGAGATTTATACACATTCTTCATGGAAATATGCATAATATGGTCAGTTTCATTTTTCCCTCTAAGAGAGAAAAGATGCTTTAAATGTTTTATTTTTGAGTACAAAGATCTCCAATCCTTTACACTAACTTTCACTGCCTTTCCATTCTCTTCAAATTTCACCTTCTCTCATCTCCTCCTCCAATCCAAATACACACATACATACAAACACACATAGAGGCACACACAGGCACAATGCCAGACTTTTCAAAATAAATATTGAGAAATAAAATCACCTGAGGATAACAAAGTTGTAAGCTGTTTTTTAGAACAAAACAGAACACAATTTTTTAAGGTAATAAGAAAAGCATTAGGCATTCTAATCAAAGTCTGGTATTTTTTTCTCTAAGCCAGTGTTAATTATCCAAAATAATAAATGACCATTACAATAAGCTAAGTCTCACAGTTAATTATTATAAAAGAAAAGCAAAAGTCTTTGCCTATCAAAATGTTATTTTTTACTTATTGCAGGTTTTCTAGATATTTCAGGGCTGCTTCCCTCCAAACCATCATTAAGCCATCCAATAAACACCTTTCTCAAACACAGTCTTCAGCTCTTAAATAACAACATACTTGGCACCTAAACACATAAAGAACAATCTACATGTTCAATCAAATACCTCAGCTTCAGAAGTTAGTGTCTCCCCTCTGTCCTTTGGTGGCCACAGTATCTTCATTGGAAGCCTCAATTACTGTCATTATTTCTAATTTGAAATCATCCTCTACCTCCACACCCTTCCACGAAGAAAACATGGCTTTTATCTTTCTCATGCACATGCACACCGTAGCAGGGGTGGGTGGGTTGGGTAAAAGAGTAAATTGCCATTTGCAACTTTTTTTTTTAAATAAAATAGCAAATAAACAAGGAGTCCTCTTGTTATTGGATACTAACGCACATTCAACCCTCAAGTCAGCAGCTGAACTGCAATGTTACCCTATTTGCCCAATGTATCATATTTTCAAAGCAGAGAAAACTTCACAACTTGGGAGTAAAATTTTCTGAAGGTAAAGAGATGCTATATTGGATACCTCACATGAAGCTTGTGTCCATTCTAAATAAAATACAGCAACTTTAGATGTTTTGATGCTTAGGTCCAAAAAATGGATCTAAAATGAAGTTACAGAGTTCATCAGAAGGTCATAATCAAGTTCAGGGAAAGTCTTAAGGAAGGAGAAAGGGAATGATAGAAAACATTATTAGGTTATTTGTAAAGTGAAAAATAAAACATTTTGATAGGCAAAGACTTAAGATTATTAGCAGTTTTTACAGAACTCTAAGATTTGGAAAATGGTTAAAAATTTAAAGTAACAGTAGCTAACACTTGTAAAGCACTTATGCAATAAGCATGATTCTAATTGCTTGACATATATTAACCTATTTAGTCCTAAAATAAACAACCCAAATATGAGTATTATTATGTATTATTATCACTATCCCCAATTTACATATGAGAAACTAGGCACAGAGAAATTAACTTGTGCAAGATTATACTAGGCAGATAAACTTTAAAGACCAAGTTATTAACCACCACTTAACCTCTTAACTACCATTAAAAATTCTAATTGAGGTTTTCTGCTCCTTGAAATGACCCCTTCAGTTCGTGTATAATATATATATATATATATATATATATATATATACACACACACACACACACACACACACACACACACACACACACACATTGAGATTAAAACCTGTTCCCCCAAGAAGTATAGCTATGGACAATCAATACAATGGTGTTTTGGCTAATTGCTAAATTAACTCTTACGTAATTTCATAAATCAGTACTTTTGATAGAGGAAATCTAGCAAAGAATACACTCTTGATTCTATGAATTATGAAAAACAGTCTTATTTAACAATCATAAGAATTGTCCCTTCCTTGGTAGATATTTGTTAACTTCATTCTGTTAGGATTAATTTGGCTTGAATATTGAATTGCTTAGACACTTTTCCACACTTGAATCACTACATTGCTCAATAGATCCCTTGTATAGCAACATCCCTATTATAGAGCAATGAGGAGAATTAGAAACTAAGCAAAACCCAAAACAGATGTCTCAAGGTAATACACTACAGCTTATTTACTTATTTAAAGGAGCCTGAGCTCAGAATCTATTGAGTCTTACTTCAGACATAATTATAGCACTTTTAATTATTTCAGGGGCACGTCTTCAAATCCTGACTCTACTACTTACTAGTAGTATGATCTTGGGCAAGTTACTCAACTTCTCTGACACTAGGTATTTTTTCTGTAAAATAGTCCACCTCTCTGGAATACTGCAGGAATAAACTCAACTGACATGGTATATATAAAGTTCTTAGCGCAGAGCCTGGCATGTAGTAAGTGCTCAATAAATGACTCTTTGTTATATAAATAAACATTGAACCAATAACAATTTTTAATGCTTATTTATTTATTTTGAGAGCTAGAGAGAGAGAGAGAGAGAGAGAGAGAGAGAATCCCAAGCAGGCTCCTCATCGTCAGCACAGAGCCCGGCACCAGGCTTGATCTCACAAACCGTGAGATCATGACCTGAATCGAAATCAAGAGTCGAACACTGAACCTACTGAGCCACCCAGGTGCCCCAAACCAAGAATAATGTAAAAACTTGTGATAAATAGCAATAATTCATGTGAAAGCATCTGCACGAAGTGCTGTATAACAAAAAATAACTATAAAATGTTAATTTTCTCTCTCTTCTTATCAGCCCATAGCTGAATAGAAATAGCAGCTTCTAGGAGTATAGAAGGAGAGGTAGTATTACGGGAGGCAAATACGTCAATTACAGAGAAATGACAACTTACAGTCTGGAAACAAAGTCAAAGGCAGGAAACCCAAAATGCAGACACAAGAACTCAAAGAAGTACAGCACTTTAGGGGCCACTCAATATAGAGATAAGTAGCCTTAACAAACCCTCATCTCAAGGAGTAGCTCAGGAATCAGATGTTCATAATGATAACTCTGAGCCATCAAGACAAGCTGTTAAGAAATTCAACTTAAAAATTATAACTCAAAACTAGATATGATATAACCTCAACTATGTAGACATTATACCAAAATTTTACCAGGCGCTCTATCTCTGGTAATGGTGATTTTAAACATATTCTTCATTACTGTTTCTATATTTTCTAAACAATAAACTATTTAGGAAATCAGAACATACAAGTAAATTGTAAAATTAATGTTGGTTGCTTAAAGAGACAGTCTTTAGAAATCTAAGAAATATACGAATGTGTAATAGAGGAAATAACTCATACTATATTGAGCCCCTTGTTCAAATACCTTACATTGATCCTAGGACATTGACGGTATTACAAGAATATGACTGGTGTGAAAAATGATTAAATGTTGACAATAAGCTCACTTGAAAAAGAAAAATACTAAAAGATTCATCTTAGAGGTACTATTTTAAATAGCAGTCAATATCAACACAAAGCTTATAACAAGAACCACATATGATTACCTCTATCGTTGCTTGCAACAATTCTGACACACCCTCATTTTTAGGTTAAAAAAATGTTTAAACAACTCTAGGAAAAGAACAAAATAAACTGATAAAGGGGAAAATTTTCAAGAAGCATACTCAAAAGTGAAATGCACTTTTTTACCTTCTGAAATAGAAATTAGAATCCTCTGGGCAAATTTAGCTATTACTAGTAGTCACGGACTCTGCATAGCTGAAAAGAAAGAAAGAAAAGGTCGCAAGCAGCACAAAAAGCAAATTAAATTATCAGAATGAACCTATGGCAAATTTTTTCTTTCTGATCTACAGTGTATATCTCTTTGGAACTGTCCCACTGAATACCACATACAACTAGCAGAAAACATGCCAGAAAGCTGTATAGCAGATTTTGGAGGACTGTTTTATGTAGAAAAAGTGCTTCTTCTCCAGAAATATATATCACTTTACTGTTTTTTCCCCTAACCTAGAGCTTTAGAAAGAGAAAAGTAGAACAAATAGGACCAAAGCACTGGGACACTGGAAACTCTCAATTACTTGTATTGGTCTTATTAGCAGCAGTAATAACTCAATAATAGTAGAGTGCTAATACAGATCTGAGATGGACTAAATTAAACACAGTTGCACAGTTAATCTATAGCAAAATCAGGACTGGGATTTAATTACGTGCTTCCCCACTTCCAATTAATATTCAGTTAACTCTTTCCATAATTTCACCTAAAACTTGGTATCTCCAGATCTAATTGGTGCTTGATCTGATTCAGCTGTGACTATTTCATTTCTTGGACTCCAATTTTCAGTGGGCTATAGGCAATGGACACTATTAATACAAGAGGCATTCATATTTTGTAATAAAGGAGGGTAGGTCTAAATCATACGTGTGAATTGTTTTGTTTGAAAACACACAAAAAAGCTTTCTCTCAGTAGTGTCAGTATTTTCATGTCTTATTTCTATCACTTAAATATACAAGTAAATATAATATTAAATATTTCCATCACTGGTTACTTTCAGTAAACAGAAAGGTAAAGAAAAATAAAACAAATAACTGTATTATTATGTTTGGATATATGTTAATCAACTTTTAAATTGGATACACCCAAGTCTTAGAAATGCAAACTCCTGTGATCACAAGAGATACTGACTTTACCATGGTGTTTAAAGGAAAGAAGGGCATAATAAATAAGTTTCTGGTACTGATTCATTTTCTGCTCCTTTGAATTAACTAATGCTGTGGAAATCTCAGGCAACTGCTTTAGCATTTGTGACTGAAATGAGTCCAAAGGAGAAAAGTATGTAGAACATCATTTAATTAAAATTTTGAATTTTTTTCTCTCCCACTTACTGTCATACTAGCTATTAGTCATTCAAACTGAAAGGACTGTTTCATGTTTGCTGCTGTCAAAGTAACCACATTAGGCCACTTCAATATCTTCAGAGATGTGTGGTGTCTGGAGCCATGTTGTTCTCTGGGATCAGTCCCTTCAGTATGCAGCTCTCAAGCTCCTGACCTTATTTCAAAGCTATCTTTGGCAAACTCAAAAACTCATAGGAAGACTCTGCTTATACTGGTATACATTTAGCTCTTAAGGAATGATGGTGGAGATTTTTTTTTGTCCTCATACATGTGGTTTTGCATTTAGCTTGGGGAATAGGGTAATAATGATAGTTGGAGGCAAAAATCCATTCTACTTTAATAATTTTAATGCAATGCAGGAAAAGCAAAACATAGAAAAGTTTACTTTTCAAATTCTAAGTTGAAGATGCCACATTGGGAAATCTTTTTTTTTTCTACCTGAATTATAGTCCTAAGACATTAAATCTGATCATGTCACTCTCCTGCTTAAAAACCTTTGTTATTTCCAATCTATAAAGAATTTACCAAATTCAACACCCAGAAAACAAATAATCCAGTTAAGAAAGGGGTAGAAGACATAAACAGACATTTTTTCAAAGAAGACCTACAAATGGCTGACAGACACATGAAAAAGTGCTCAACATCACTCATCATCAGGGAAATACAAATCAAAATCACAGTGAGATATCACTTCACACCTGTCAGAATGGCAAAAAAATAACAACTCAGGAAACAACAGATGTTGGCAAGGATGCAGAGAGAGGGGAACCCTCTTACACTACTGATGGGAATAAAAACTGGTGCAGCCACTCTGGAAAACAGTATGGAGGTTCCTCAAAAAGTTAAAAAATAGAACTATCCTAGGACCCAGCAATTACACTACTAGGTAATGACTAATACATAGTCACCATTCTTGATCACAAACCAGTTTAGGTCTCCTTTTCCCTTCATGATATTTATTATCTTATAGTTAAATATTTACTTAATGTTTCCTCTTCCTTAGACTGTCAATGTTTAGAGAAAGGAATAACATACATTTTAATTCACCACTGTATTCCTAGCCCAAACATACTCGGCATTCAATAAATATTGGAGATTCTCTCACTACTCTCATTATCCAAATATTCATCATATGAAACTCCAAAATTATACAGGAAGCAAAAGGCACCAAAAATAAAAACGCTCTCTAATGACTATCAATGACTTAATATTTATAAAATTAATCTTCACTCAAACATCCCTCACAAATTTATTTAACATGTATCTCACCCATTTGGGTCAATTTCTTCATTATCTTTGATAATGTGTGCTCAGTTGTTTCTTTTTTCTTTTTTTTTAAATTTTTTTTTTAACGTTTATTTATTTTTGAGACAGAGAGAGACAGAGCATGAACAGGGGAGGGGCAGAGAGAGAGGGAGACACAGAATCTGAAACAGGCTCCAGGCTCTGAGCTGTCAGCACAGAGCCTGACGCGGGGCTCGAACTCACGGACCGTGGGATCGTGACCTGAGCCGAAGTCGGACGCTTAACCGACCGAGCCACCCAGGCACCCCTCAGTTGTTTCAAATGCGTCTGCACATTGAAAACACATGCAGCCTTTAAAAAATAGTGATTTCTAGGTCCCATTCCCTAAGATTAATTTAATTGGTTTAAGTGCAGCCTAAGAATAGGAATACTTTTAGAAATTGCCAATTGTTTTCAGTTAAGTTTGAGAATCAGGCTGACTGACAGATGAATATTTCATTGTGGAATAATGTAAATAATATTCAAAATAAAAATATGTAGTGACTGCAAAGTGAAACTGCAAATCTTGCAAAGATGCTCATCAGAGAAGAAATACAGCATTGGAGAACAGAAAAAATTAACAAATCAAGATTTTGCAATGAGACTGTATAGAAACCAAAGAGCCAAAAATTGGCAGGAACAACAGTTGATACGGTAGATTATTCAAAGATAATGAATTGAATATAAAAAAATAAAGCAGGGGAGCCTGAATGGTTCAGTCGGTTTAGTGTCTGTCTGACTCTTGATTTCGGCTCAGGTCATGATCTCATGGTTTGTGAGATTGGGCCCCATGTCAGGCTCTGCACTGACAGCATGGAGCCTGCTTGGTATTCTCTCTCTTCCTCTCTCTCTCTCTCTCTCTCTCTCTCTCTCTCTCTCCACCTACCCTGCTCTCTCTCTCTCTCTCAAAATAAATAAACATTTAAAAATAATATAACAAAAATAAAAAGATAAAGCAAAGTCCTTAGGAAATTTTCTTTGCAAAAATAACCCCCACTTGTTATAATGGTACCACAATATTAAAAGTGATGGTGCTATCACAATATCTGATGTGAAAAATTACTCTTAAAAAACATGCAGTTGGGGTGCCTGGGTGGTTCAGTCAGTTAAGCGTCAGACTTTGGCTCAGGTCATGATCTCACAGTTCGGGGTTCAAGCTCTGCATTGGGCTCTGTGTTGACAGCTCAGAACCTGGATCCTGCTTTGTATTCTGTGTGTGTGTGTCTCTCTCTTTGTCCCTCCCCCCCCCTCAAAAATAAATATAAACTTAAAAAAAATTTTTTTAAACATGCAATTAATTCCTTCTTCTAAGAATTAATGCACATTTAGAATTACAAATAAAATGCTGCCAATTATATACTTATTTTTATTAATTATAGTTTTAATTTTTTTAATTGAGTCAAAATAAAATCATTCTTCCCATTGTTTACCTTGAAATTTTTATCTCCATCCACTTAGTATACTAAAATATAAAAGACCTTGTATTATGTGACCTTGCCAAAGGTGCATATTAGAGACAGTTCTACTTTTTTCCTTTCATATTTTTATACTGTTTCATTTCCTTGCCTCATTACAATGGTTAGGACCTCTGACACAATGCCAAACAAGATGAAAGAGCATGGGCTTTAATTATCTTGCTCTCTATCATGGAAAAAAAAAGCATTAAGTATTTCACTATTAGATATGATGTTTGTTAGGTTTAAGTTTTTCAAAGATGCATTTTTCAAATTTAGGAAGTTACTTTCTATTACTAGTTTGCTGAGAGTTTTTAATTATGAATGGGTATTGTCATGTATTTTTTCTATATTTATTGAAGTGATCATATTCTATTTCTCATCTATTATGTTAATATGGTAAGATTTTCTAAATGTTAACTCAACCTTGCATTCCTGGGCTAAACCCTACTTGATCATGATATACTATTCCCTTTTTATATTTCTGGATTTAATTTGTTGATGTTTCATTAAAATTTTTTTGCATCTATGACCATGAAGAATATAAATCTAAAATTTTCCTTTTTTATTATATTTTTTAGGTTTAGTAATTGGATTATGCTGTCCTCATGAGGTAGGAATTGTTCTCCCTTCCTCCATTTTTCGAAAAGAGTTCATGTAAGATTGGCATTATTTCTTAAATGTTTGATACAATTCACCAGTGAAACAATTTGGGTCTGTAGTTTTCAATAGAAAGTTCTATTTTTTTAATTAAAAATTTCAATTTATTTTATAGCTAAGGTGCTATTTATGTTTTCTGTTTCATCTTGTGTCAGTTTTAATAGGTTGTATTTTTCAAGGAATTATCCGTTTCATCTAAGCACTAAAATTCTTTAGGCATAAAGATTTTCATAACATTTCTTTATTGTATTTAATCTCTAGAATTTTGTAGTGATAATTCTTCTTTCATTCCTGCTATTCATGAGCTGTGTTCTATTTTTTTTTTTTACTCCTTACAAAAAACTAAATAAATAAACTTTACCTATAAATTTTTCTTGTTTTTGGTAGTTTATTATAAAGTGCCTAGGTGCACTTTTCTTTGCATTTCTCCTGCTTGGGGTTCACCATCTTCTTAAATCTGTAAATTTATATCTTTCAACAAATTTGGGAAATTTGGGCAATTATTTCTTCAAGTGTTTTTTCTGCCCTGATATTGCTCTCCTTTTTTCCTGGGACTTATATACGTTAGATCTTATAATATTGTTCCACATATCCCTAATCTTGTATTAATTTCATTTCCAATTTTTTTATGTTCTTTGAATTGAATAATTTCTGTTGATGTATTTTCAATTTCACTGACTTTTTCCTCTGTGATCTTTACTGACTGGCCCATCAAGTTATTTTCTTATTACAGATACTATATTTTTCAGTTTTAAGTTCCTATTTGGTTCTTTTTGTAATTTCTCTCTCTTTCTGATAAAATGCCCTATTTTTTTCCACACTTTTCTGATTCTTCATGTGCTGAGTAATTTTGTATTATATCTTAGATACCATAACCATTATGTCATGGAAACCAGATTCTTTTATAATTCTCTAAAGAGTGTCACTTGAGTTTGTTTTAGCAAGAAGCTTACTTGCTTAGACCCAAATTGCATATTCCATCTTACTGCAGTGGGAAACAGCTCAAATATCTGTTTAGTTCTTTTAGGCTTACCTGGGCTTCTTAAAGCCTGTCATGTGCATGAATTGTTTGGGGATCAGAGACTGGGGCAAAGTTTATACATAGAGTTTGGGGTTCCCTTTCTGTGGCTCTTTCTTTTCCAGAATTACCTCCTCACTTCTCAGTAGCTGTGGTTGCCCCAAAGTCTGTTCTGGTTCTCCAGGCCAAAAAGACTCTTGATTTTTCTATTGGAGTTTTATTAGCCTGGCACAGACAAGGGCCTACCTTCATGCTGGAAACCTTAAAAATGACCACCTTACCCCATAATCCTGCCTCCTTTCTTCCAAATGCTATCTCGCCTCAAGATTTAGCTTGTTTTGGTTGCTCTCCAGTATCTTCAGATAGTTGTTTTTTGAGTTTTATCCAGAGTTTATAGTTGTAACTCCCACTCAATTTTAAATGGGTTAATTAAGTGCCCTTTTCTCACTACCAAATATCCTGATAATAAAAATTTCTTGTATTGCATTAAAGAATGATTAAATGACACCATTTAATCACTCCTCCATGCCTTTGCATATTCAGAATACTTCTGCCTACAATGTCTTTAATTCTCAAAACCCTACCAAATAGAAATTTTCTATTCCCATTTACATATTTAAGAACACAGTCAAGTTTTGCCATCCTCTAAGTTTTAAATACCTAAAATTTCAACTGAGAATATTTAAATTGGAACTAACTCAGATGTCTGTCAATATAACAATATAACATAGTATAATATACTACATAGAAGAAAATAAGGTAAAGCTATATAAATTGACAGAGGTCTAAGTTGTAATTTTAATGAAAAAAGGATATGTAAAATATAATATGTGTAAAAGGAAGAAGTATTACCTCACACAAAATAAAACTGAATACTTCTATGTAATTGTGTATAGTTGTATGTGATCATATAGAAAGAGGTATGGAAGAATACAAACCAAATTAAGGAGAGCAATGATGTTTGGGAAGAGAAATAGAACTTAGGGTGGGGAGAGACATTAAGGAAAATTTCCTTTACATTTTTCTTGCCAATAATTATTTATTGAATATTTAATAATTTCCTGCTGTATGCCAGGCACTATTCCACAATAAGAAAGTATTCATGGTTTACTTGTATAATTTTAAAATATTTTTAATTTTTTTAATAAGAATGTAAAACCTCACTAAGGAGAAATTGAAATAACAGAAAATCTCTGAGATGCTTAAAAACATGATCCTTTATCTTGTCAGTGTACCAGAAGCTCAGGAGCCTTTTAAGTATAAGTAAATGAATTTAGTGTTATTTTTAAATCTGTTCTCCTCGAGATTAAATTCTTTTTCTCCAGATCCAGAACCAATGAAGAAACAAACTGATTTATCTTTTTCCCCCTCATAATACATTCTCATTCTCTTATGTCAATTTTTCTGAGGTTTGGGGATGGCAAGTGAAGTCTAAAGTTTTTCTTTGGGGTAATTTCAGGCATCAAATGGCTGCCACCAGATAAAAATACACCAATTTTCTTATTCACATACTAAAGTAAGCATGACTGAGGAAAGTAAATCTGGCCTTTATGAACTTCATTCTTTCTTCACATAATCAAGGAATATGTCTTTGTCCCTTATGCTGTTGACTCTCCTCCTTTTCTTAGCCAGTTGATACATAGACGAGATCTTCTTTTAAACTTCAATTCTAAAATAACTTGTTTAATTCAACAGTTGAATCTTTCTCCCCAATTCCTTTTTAGAAACAAGGCCTTTACTACCTCAGCAAGGAAGCCCATTCCATTTTTAGACAACTGTAACTGTTACAAAGTGTTTCTTCTGCCATTCCTGTGACTCTGGCTCCTTGTGACTTTCACTAACTCAGGTTTGACCCTCCAGAGTATACACTCTCCCTATGCAGCGCTGTAGCCATTTCAGGCAGCTACTGGAGTCTCTTAAAACTTATGTTATTCAGAGTAAATACGTCTGGTTCTTTTAACCTATGAGAAGCTTCTGCCAACTGCCCTAGAAATAGTGAAAAGTTGAATTTCTCTGCAACCAGACTATTGGTCCAATTTAAAAATATAAGATTTGGCTTTTTCTCTAACACAGCACACAGCCTTCTTGGCTAATCATTACATATACTCCTGGTATTGGTCTTCAAATAACTATCCTTCCACTTGCCTGCACACATGTATATGTGCAACATACACATTGTCTTCCACTATTTCTTTGAAAAAAAATCTTTTAAATGGGCACCAGAAGGTATTCATCCTGAGTTCATGTGACTTAGGTTGCCACCCAATGAGCTTGTCCCCTCTGCTTGATCACACGAGCTATCATTCATTCACTCCAAATTATAGTACTTCATTTCTCTAAGTTCACACCTATTTCTCTTTATTTTTGAACCCCTAAGATATCAGGCAAGAACTAGCCCCATTAAGCTTCATTCATAAGCCTTAATTTAGAATAGGCTTAGCAGTGTGTCTGTTATATGCACTTAACCGTCTCAGTTCCATTTTTTGGAGATTGTTAACTATTCTGCATCTCTAGGAAATTAGAAAAAAAAATGTTTAAGTCTGGAAAACCTATAGAGGACATCCACCTAATTGATCCTGGTCCTTCTAAGGAGGGTCCTTATAGAAGTACCCTCCAGTCAAAATCTTTTTGGAGGGGTGAAAGTAGAGCAAATATAGTCTGGCCTAGAAAACTATACCTATGATTTTTTTTAAGTTTTAGTCCAAGTTCCTATCTGATTTCTGTCCCAGTTTTACTAGCTATGAAACAAAGTTAATAAGATCCCTACTTTAAGTATATCACAGTTTTACTCTAAGAATTGTATAAGATAGTATGTGAAAAAGTTCAAATGAAAGTATAAAGTATAATAAAAATGTAAGGTACAATGTTATTAATAATAATGGAACCTTCCATGACCACAAATGAAGCACTCCATGAATTCTATCCTTTTAACACTAAGACATTTTAATTAAATTCTCTTTTTTGTATCCTCTCTTTTACCTCCTTTTCCCACACCACCAACCAAAAAACTACATTTCGGCATAATCTTGTAGCCTTGGACTTTAAATACAAATGCCAGCAAAGATTTACATAGAGTACAACGTTAAGTGTGTTCTGATATTTTGGAAACCCCAGCCCTCCT
The DNA here is from genome assembly GCF_023721935.1 of Panthera uncia. NCBI lineage: Eukaryota > Metazoa > Chordata > Mammalia > Carnivora > Felidae > Panthera > Panthera uncia. The sequence goes on along the minus strand of NC_064808.1, from coordinate 40,855,375 downwards.
CTCAGATGGGCTTCTTTTTTTTTTTTTCTAATTTTTATAACCTTTTATATATTCTCCTTAAAAATCAGACTGCCTAACAATATTATAGCAACTATCACCACTTTTAATATTTTAGTTATAGTTACCCACCTTGTAACTCTTACAAGTGACCTTAGGGGTTTCCTATGTGAATGTATCAGATATATTTTCTCAACTGTATGTCCTAAATTTTTCCAGATTTTTAGAGCCCATTATAGTGTTTCCACATTAAGATTATAGCCACTGGGGCTGCTCTATAAGTTCATAATTTGAAAGCTCAGTTCTTGCATCCAGGAATGGAGATTTCCCAGAATGAGAAGGCAAAGTGAAAAATAAGCACCAATAATGGAGAAAGCTGTCAAATGTTCTGCAGCTAGATAGAAAAAAAGCAAAAGGGTCCCCACCACCTCCCTCACCCCTTTGCTAGCATTAGATTGCATAATTTTACCAAAACAGTATATACAAACTAAACAACAAACTCCATTTTTATGTAAGTTTCCTTCTTTCTCTCAATCTCCCTTTCTTCTACTTTCTCATTCACTACATTCCTCTCCTTAATAACAGCAAATATCTATTGAATGCTTGTCATGTACAAGGCCATGTGTGCTAAATGCTAAGGTAGATGTCTGAGAACAAAACAGACCAGTCCAGAAGGACAGACATTTTTTTTAAAAAAATCGCACAAATAAATACATAATTTAAAACTGCAATATCTGCTTTGAAATAAACTAGAATGGGAAGCAAGATCTTTGCAGGCAGACAAGATTTGAATTGGAAGGATCAGAGAAGACTTCCCTGAAGAAATGACATTTAAACAGGGACCTGAAGCACATTCTGATAGAGTGGGAAGAAGTGTATTCCAGTTGAGAAGACAGCATTAGAGTGCAGACCTTGGAGCAGGAAAAACATAGAGGGTGTAGACCATAACAGCAAGCTGAATTAGGAAGAACCATTGCAAAGGTTTTTGCAGGGGCCAGATTGTGCAGGAGCTTTGAATATTATAATAATTTTTTGTTTTAACTAAAGTATAATAATAAGCCAAGAAAAGATCTTTTTCTTGGATCTCAACGAATGGTAAGTGGAGTTTTTCCTCCTATATAATGAACATGGAATTTAAGTATAGGTATAAAGAAAAACATGGGGATGATAAACACCAAATTCAAAAGAGTGAACCTATGGCACAAAGAGAGGAAGATATTAAATTGAGAAACAGTTCACAGGAGGCTTCCACTGTATTGGAAAGGTTTTATTTCTTACAAATATATAGATATTTTAACCTACATTTTATTCCTTTTTGTATGACTGTAATTTTCATAATAAAATGTTTTAAAGGAATTACCAAATGCTAAGAATTCACCACTTCATTTCCTTCTCCTCTTCTTCCCCAGGTTCATATTAAATATTCCAACTTTGAGAATGACAAGCACACGGAATTAAAGAATCTCCCTTCTTATATACACTTGGTTTCCTGAGCCTTTATTTTCTAGACTTATAGCATCAGATGTTAGAGGCTCTTCAATTAGCTTCTCTTTTGTTTTATCATACACTGTAATCCTTGTGGCTTTCCAACATCCACAGAGTTAATATGAGGATTAAATGAGATAAAGCATTTAATATAGCATCTACCACACAAAAGCTCAATAAATTTGAACTATTGTCTTCATTATTTCACTTATTGTGGTTTATATTCTCAATCCTAAATATGGGCCAGAACATTGGAACTAAGAAAAAACTTATGGCCATATATGGCCAAATAGTGTTCTGGTGTTTTGAATGCATATACTACATATATTCACAAACACACACACACAAATACATGCATGTATATATATGTATATTATATATTTCAAATATTGAATCTATATTCAATCTTAGACACACTCTTTCTGTGCTCATTTAAGCATTAAATAACAAAATGTTAATTTGAGTCCTTTTTATTGCCATTAAAGAAATACCCTTAAAGAAAAGGTTAAAATCCTGCATTTGATGATGCACAATTAAAATATATGGTAAGCTCAGTAAGTTTGTTAATTTCTCCTGAATACAATGCTACACTGAAATTATTTATGGTTGCCTAAAGCTGCAATAATATTCAGTACCATCCATACTATGTTTAAAAGGCTCATTTTTGTAATATTGAGTAATTCATGCAAACTTCAATCTTATAGAATTGCATATTAACATCAAAATTTCTTCTACAACAGGAGAAGCAGTCTTTGATGCAAGAACATTATTAAAATCTTATCTTTTCACTTAATTTTCTTTGTACAAATAGCACAGATCCTCTCATTTCTCTTTCCTTCCAATTCACAAATACAATAAAAGCTGTCTTTAGAAAGGACCTTAAATGAAACATCACGATGAAATGCATGCTAGGACCCAGGAAATAAGAGAACTTATGACAGTTTTTGTTACCTAGAAGTCTGGAAAATAGGTCACTGAATTTTATGTGAATATTATATTTTAAATTATATTTTCATACCTAAGAATTCGCTCTTGTGAAAAAACAAGCTTGTCACTCGATTCTTCAGTTTGAGGTTTGGACTCCAATTGTTTTAGTAGTCATTCCTCCATGCCCACTTCCTTGTTCTTAATCACAAATCTAATCGTGTATTTTTATAAATATTCAAAATTAAATATATTTATCTACTTAGGTAAATACTTTTCAGTTAACTTTTACTGATAGTCTAGGTAGAGAACTCATTAACAAACACATTTGGAACTTTTCAGATTTGTTCTGGCAACTTGTAAATTCATATTAAACTGTTCAAACATGTCAATATTCTACATGCTTTTAAAAAAAAAAATGAGTAGAAAAGATTAATTCCAAGTTTTGTTTTACTTACCAAGCTCTGCCATATTCCACCTCCCGGCCTGAGCAATGTTATCAGCTCTTCGGATACTCATTCTTGCTAAGTAAAAGGATATTTCTTCTCTAGCTGGATTAATAATCAACTTTCTAGATAGTTCATTTGTAATTCTCTTCTGGTTAACCCTTAGCATTACAGCAGTCTTCCCAACTCAAGCTAATCAATTTATGAAGCAGGAAGAAAAGGGTGAAATTCAATTGTGCAGATAACAAATGGAAAATAAAAATGAGGGACAGTTCAGATTAGGCACAAAAGAACAATGAGCCTTCCTTTCATACACTAAAAGGTATAAATCTTTGTGTTAGATATTACAAAAGCACTCAGGTCATAAAGACAAGGAACAAGATACATGAAGAGAGAAATATAACAGACTTACAACAACACCAGTTCAGTGCATATAAGCCTGTGTTTTCTGCTTTACTTACATGCAGATAAATACACATCAGCTTTGGGCTAGGAGATCTATTTTTCTCTTAGTAAAAATGTTAGTAAAAAGGTCTAACTTTCAGGTCCTAACTGCTTCCTCTCTCAACAATTATAATGCTTGATCCCTTATCCTACAATAAGTACCATCTCAGGCTTTGTGGAAATTTTCTCAAAATGTGATCTATAAATGCTTGCATCAGAATAATCTGGGCACTTGTTAAAAATATAGACACCTGGGCTCCACCTTAGAAATCTGAAGCACCCCAGGTGATTCTTAGGTAAACTAAAAGTTTGAGAGCCACTGCTCTAAGACCATTTCTGACCTCCTCTAAAGGAGGCTCCAACACAATCCTTTCGGACTCAGAATGAAATCAGTTACTCCTGCTACTAGTTGCTTTGATCTTTTGTTTTGACTCTAATAACTTGGATTCTACCTTGTTTTCCTGTATTTAAATATACCAATTCATCTAAGACCATGACCCTTACATGATCATGGTAACCTTTCACTTGCAATTGACTCAGAAATGGCAATCTGTCCTTTAACTACCCTTGGTGTCTATGGCCTTATTGTGACTTACAGGTATAGGTATTGGTATAGTCCACCTATGCTCTAACTACCACTTGCCCCAGACTTTTCTTTCTTTGTCTACCTTATGAAACACTTTAATCTCCTGTTTTATGCCTGTCTTCTACATACATGGACCTGGTGGTGTTCACTGTCCAATCTTTTGGCTAATGCATTTTGCCTGTTATATTCACTTTCTTCTAAGGCTGTTCCCATGTCAGTGGACCTCTACCAATCAGCTCTGTGCCTGTTACTATAGAACAGAACTTGCCTACTCACATCTAGAGATGTGAAATGAACAACTAGCTACTAGATGGACCTGGCAGCCACTGGTTTCACAAACTGCTACCAAAGTTCATGTTTGTAGTCAGAATAAAGAAAAAGATAATGACTATGGGGGACAAGGGGATGGGCAAAATGGGTGAAGGTGAGTGGGAGATACAGGCCCCCACTTACAGAATGAATAAGTCATGGGAATAAAAGGTACAGCATAAGGAACACAGTCAATGATTTTGTAATGGTGTTGTAGGGTGACAGATGGCAGCTACATTTGTGTGGAGCATAGCATAATGCATAGAGTTGTTGAGTCACTATGCTGTATACCTGAAATTAATGCAATATTGTTTGTCAACTATGCTCAAATAACAAAAATTAAAGATAATGACTATGAAAAAAGAACTAGGGAAACCTAAAGAAAAGTCCTTGAAAAGTGGAATAGTACATTAGGTAAAATAAAGTGAAAAAAAATTAATTCTAATCATTTGCTTTTATTTTCATGGAACCTATTAAGAAAGGCCAACAGAACAATGATTATTTGACATGGAGAGAAGGTTTAAGTAAAAGAAAAATAATATTGGACTAGTAGAACTCCAAAGACTTGGATTTCTCACGGCCTCTATCAACTCCTAGATTTGTGATCTAGATTCCGTCTCTTAACAGTTTTCTGCCTCAGTCCCTAAATACATATAATAAGCCACACCTTCCATGTCTAGGATCATTCAGATAACTAAACAAGATCATATTTATTAAAAATCTTTGAAACTATAAATGCCATATAAATGTAATAGATTATTAATATATAGTATTTTATAAAGATTATAATTAAAAACTACTTCCTCCCCAAGTTTTTATAATTAAAAACTGTTTTGTTTTATTTTCTTTAAGTATAAACCATATACATTGAAAGCAATAACAGAAGTTTGTAAAATGTCTTTCCTAAGAAAATTTCAGGAATAGGACCAATAACAGTTGGGGCAGAATAAGGTAAAATCATCCCAAAATATGAGTAAATAATCAGGTTAACCTGAGTTTTCCTAGGTCAGACACAAACCTTAAAAGTCTTACCAGAAGGAGGTTTACATGAGGAAATGGTTCATTTGCATTGACACTGGTGATATTTTTCATCCAGAAATCTCCCTAAAACTACAGTTCAGTGTGACTTCAAGCAGCAAAAGCTTAGGGCATTTGTTGCAAGACATTTAGACTGTATCCAACATAGTCTAAGATTCAGTCAAGTGTTATGATTTCATTTAACTGGATAATGTGTACCTATTAACATTCAGAAGACAGAAGTCCTTAGCAGGTATACAAATTGGTTGATTAAAGTTACCTGTGTGAAGAAAAAAAGGATTGATTCTTGACTTTAAAAATGGACACTTGCATCTTTTTAATTTCAATAAATGCATTCAACAAATACTGTTGAGTACTTACTATATTCTAGGCATTGTTCAAGACACTGGGGAATATGAGTGACTAAAGTAGTCAAAACTCCTCTGCTATGTAGATCTTATATTCCAAGAAGTATAAGGGAAAGATGGCAAATAAATTTAATAGATATACAAATCATATAGTGTGTTAAAAGTTTATAAAGGCTATAGAAACAAATAGCATGGCATTAGGGAGATTAGGAATGTTTGGAGGGTGACAATTTTAAAATAGAGTGATCACTTTTCTAGGTATTTACTCGAAAAAAACCCCACTAATTCAAGAAGATATATTGCAGTATTACTTACAATAGCCAAGATACACACACACACACACGCATAAAGAATGAAATCTTGCCATTCTTGACAACATGGATGAATCTAGAAGGTATTATGGTAAGTGAAATAAATCAGACAGAGACAGATACCATATGATTTCACTTATATGTGGAATCTAAAAAACAAAACAAATGAACAAATGCAGAAACAAACAACAGTAACAACAACAAAAGGAAAATAGACTCATACATATAAAGAACAAACTAGTGGTTGCCAGAAGTGAGGGGGGGGGGGGATGGGTGTAACAGGGTTATAACTTCAAGTTATAAAATAAGTCACAGGGATGAAAATACAGCATAGAGAATATACTCAATAATATTATAGTAACTTTGCATGGTGACAGAAGGTAACTACACTTATCAGGTAAGCAGTTCATAATGTATATGATGGTTAAATCAGTATGTTGCACACCTGAAACTAATATGCTATTAGATGTTAACCATATTTCAATTAAAAATTAATTAATTTAATTAATTAACATAGGGTTCTCAAGGTAGACCTCACTGAGAAAATGACATCTAAGCAAACACTTGAAGGAAGGAAGTGATGATATTTGCTGTGATTCTATAATCATAAAAGGTTTTTCAACCAATTTTTAAATTTTACCACTTTAATAATAAATGGAAGATATCCTTATAAATTAACTTTCATGTTTATATTTCATATTATATTATACTTCATGTTATATTAGTGAAAGTTTCATATTATAATAGTGAACATTAAAAATTGATACTATAATGCTAAAACAAATTACGGTACATCCATATGATGGTATATAATACCATGATTAAAAATCATGTTTTCAAAAACCAAAAACATAGGAAAATACAATAAAATGATTTCTTAAATATAAAAATATATCTATAGTATGAGCCAATTTTGAAAAAAAAAATTTCATTTACTCAACTATTTTTCAAGTACCTACTATGTGCCATGCACTGTTCTGGGCACTGGAAAGAGAGCAGTAAACAAGCTAGACATGTTCTTTCTTCTCATACACACACACATAAAATACTGAAATAAAATATAGCATAATGTTACGAGAGCATGATTTTTTTATTATGAAATAATAAGGTGAAATCGTGGATTATTTTCTTTTCTCCTCCATGCTTAAATATAATCCAAAATTTCTAAATATATCCTGCATGATTCCAAAAATAAACTATAGCATATATATTGATCTAAATATTATGGTTTATATTTGCCTTGGGGTGTCTGTTTGGATAAAGCACAAAGTTACACTCATAATGTTCTGTCAAACGTATATTACATTTTTCAATCATATACTGATCCTTATATCACATAACATCTAATAAGGTTGGATAATATTGGGTCCCTTTCTACTAATGCAAAAACTAAAAAATGAAACAGTTAACTAATTTGCCACACTAGAAAAGAAAAAGTGTTTATAATTATAACAATGTGTACGGAAGTATCTCACACAAAAGTGTTTATAATTATAACCATGTGTACGAAAGTATCTCACACAGTTGCTGCATCAAGAAATGTTGCAGATTCTGAACGCTACGCTAGTACCTTAGTGTACATCTCTCTCCAGTTATGCTGTGGTTTTGTATGGTTTTTTTTTTGTCAGGAAAAAAAAAAGTTTCATTTGTTTAAAATTAACCTTTAGGGGCACCTGGGTGGCTCAGTCGGTTGGGCGTCCGACTTCAGCTCAGGTCATGATCTCAGTCTGTGAGTTCAAGCCCCGCGTCAGGCTCTGTGCTGACAGCTCATAGCCTGGAGCCTGCTTCGGATTCTGTGTCTCCCTCTCTCTCCGCTCCTCCCCTGCTCATGCTCTGTCTCTCTCTGTCTCAAAGATAAATAAAAACATTAAAAAAAATTTTAATAAAAAAACAACAAAATAAAATTAACCTTTAATAGTTATAAAAAAAAAATCTGATCTGATTCCCAGCCCCACCACTACCAAATATTAGCTTCCTTCCATCTCCCTACAGTCCTTAAAATCACGTTAGACATGCTCCTTTAATGCTTCTTCATTCTTCCTTTGATTTCAAGTTTTTACATTTAAAAGTATAGCAAATGGCAGCTATTGGTCTACCTCTAACTAGTTGGTTTACCTTAGGCAAGTCATTTCAACTTTCTAGTCTCTTCTTATTTTTCAAATACAAGAGTTGAACTAGATGATCTCAAAAGTCCTTAAACTCTAGAGTTTCATGATATTATTATTTCATGTCTAAAATAAATTAAAAGAACACAGCTTCTCAAAAAAAGGCTACAGCAATAAAGACAATTGACTAGAAAAAGTAAGAAAACAAAGCCCTGGGATTAAAAGAAAATTTGAAAATCTCTCCAATCCCCTGGACCAAGTCCAGTTTCAATTATACAAAGGGTGTTTGGGGACAATAGAGAGCAAGAAATATGAAGGTTCCTTTGATCATCAAAAGATGATCCTTTTGCTTAAAAAGATAGTGTTGCTATACTCTTTCAGGTTCTAAAGCGCGCGCTCACACACACACACACACACACACACACACAGCCACAACCACAACCACAACCAAGTGTTTTAATATTGATGTGGAAGGAAAATAGAAGCCACTTATTTTGCTGAAATAAAAGCATTTCAAACCCAGAGAGGGTGATTTGGTTTTGAGGAGTTTTATGCAATAGCACTGTATTTAATCCTTTCCTATCACCTCCTCTCTAATACAAAACCCCAATAGCTCTTTAAATGGTAGCATTTTCTTACGTACAGAGAGAAAAATTTGTGTTGCTTTTGCAACAGCATCTAAACAGTTTCCTGTAAACTTTCTGTGTGGAAGTCACAGAATTTATGATAAAACCCTGTAGAGTGGTGAAACAAACTTCTTTCATATTTATCATTCATTTTATTCAGTGTGCATTTGAAGGAAAACCTTTTAAGAACACCAATAATGTGAGAAAGCTACAACAACTAAATTTATTGTTAAGTATAACATCACTGGTCCTCCTGGGAGTTCAGGAAGAAAGCTTAAATCACATTTCCTAACACATTGGAGAGCTTCCCAGAGATGTGATGGCCCACAGAGGCAAACCATCCAAAGCACACTGGAATCTCAGAGACGGTGACAAAGAAATATCACTTCGTTTAATAAAAGCAAATTGAAGTTACCCTTTTATTTTTTTAAACAAAGTACAAACTCTCTCTTACCCCATTTTTCTCCTTTCTTTCCCCTGCCCCCTCCTGTTTCACCTGACTAAACTGTAGGTATTTGTTCCATCACCTGACTTAGGGGCTGGCTAGAAATATTAGAAAAAAACAATCTACCATTGTTACATGAGACAACAACCTTTCATGTCCTTGAAGCTCACCATGACCTTTCATCTTTCCTATCCCCAGTGGTCTCTCCTAACAACTAAAACTACACTCAGTTGGGCTGAATTCCAGATTGTCATAAAAAGAACCCTGTCCTTTCAAAACAAAACCAATTTTTACACCAAGGTGGGGGAGAAACACAAGTCCATTGTTCCCTCACAGATGGAAGTTGGAGTTACTAAGGCAACTGCTCTAATCCTCCTTTTTACCACCTTTTTCACATCACTGGCCTATCAAGTATGCTACCTTTTAACTCATAAGCTCAAAAGCTGGTAGTCTAACTGGCTGCCCTAATTAGCTACGATTTTCACACTACAGACAACATGATGAGCTAATCGAAATTTGCAAAATAATGACGTACCTCCAGCAAATATTCCTCCTCCTGAGGCCCAGTCTTAGAATAACAATAATGAGACCATTATTAGAGAAGGGCATTAAAATGCTGCACTGCTGCTAAACAGAGAACTTAATTGTTCTGGTCTTGTCCATTGAATCAACAACCTATTGTTGTGGACTTGAAAAATAAAGGACTGGAGAATGGGTGCCATGATGATTGGTCTGTGCGGCCATACCGGCACTCTGTAGAATTGTTTTCTTTTGAAACTCTTGATGGACTAGTAGTTTTGTTTAAAAGTAACATAAAAGGCGATTGTCTGGATAAAAAGTCCTATTTATTGAAATCCTTAGAAGCAGTTGCATGGATTTGTTCGTGACCCCTGAGATAAAAACATAGTGACCATAATAACACCATTTGTAGAGAGCCCTGTTACCACTGCCTACAGTAACATAAGATAAGAGACAGTCTTTTCTAGCTACTGTAGGAGGAAGGAAGTACTTCTGAGCAGAAAGCAAGAATGATAAAAGGTCAAATACTGGATAAAGCTCATTAATCTCTGAAAGGGAGACTTTTAAAAATAATGCTAATTTAAGAATTCTGCACAATTGCTACAGATTCAAGCACATGTAAAAAAGCCTCACAGCTCTTTTTTTTTTCTTTTTTCTTTTCTCACTTTTGAGCTTCTTTCCTTTGCTTAAAAGAAAGGATTAAAATAAAATGATTATTAAATAACTGAAGCAAGATGTCTCAGGATAACCTGGAGAACAAAAAACCTGAAGGTTTCCAGATAATTATTCTTACGTTCATCCCCAGTCTGTAGCAAGAATAATAAAATACTAAAGTTAAAGGTTAACTAGTATAGGATTCTTAGCAATAGAAAAGCACTGTTTACACATTGTAAAAGTGTCTTCTCTATGGAGCCACGGTACATGTTTTCTGTAAAGTCAGGTGGGTTTTAGTGTTGAATTGTGGTGGGAAGGAGTGTACTTTTTTTAAGCAGGTATTTTGGGGGTGGGGTTCTGTGTTTTGTTTTTGTTTTTTTTTATCAAGTGAAGTCTGCATTATATAAAAATGTATTAAATTGTAAATAAGACCTCTTGTTTCATTCAATATGTGCTTTGCTTCATTTATCTTCATCTTGTTAGGCTAAATTAATTAACAATCTCACTGTTACACACTTTCTCTTTTCATTACATCAAATAATGGTCCGTATATGGAGAAAGCCCTCACCACGGGAATTCTGTAACTCTACTGCTAAGAAGAATTTCTGTGTATCAGTGCAGCGATATTAACTAGATACATTCATTTTATAAGCCATTTATCAAATGTAGTTTTCATTGTTAACAACCAATTAAGTACCTAAATTCTTAACATATTACCAATAGAAAAATAAAAATAAAAAAAAAAACTAAACTAGAAGTTGCAAGATACTTTAAAAAGGAAAAAAAATTACATTGTATATCCACAACCAGATTTCACCATCTATGTCATCCAAAATAAGAAGAAACACATGCAAATTTGGCAGGTATGTTTTCACAGATACAACACAATATTGTATAAGAGGTTTCAAAGACACGCCCCAAGCTGTTCTGTTCCTTGCTTTGGAATGTCTAACGTGTGATAAATTGGATGATTAGAATTTCATTGGTAAATCCCATTATTTTAAATCTATAAGACTGAAATGTGTTAAACTCTTTTGTAAGTTTTCTTTCAACCTGAAACACTGTGGCATCTGGAGCTATGCAAATGGACAAAACAGTAAAGCCCTTTTTAATCTTTCCCTGATCAACCAGTGCTTCTTTCTCCAATCACAGCTTTGTGCGTGATATCTTTCTGCTAGCATTTCTTATTTAATTAAAACAGACACTGACAGAAGGACATGGATTAGTACTGTAATGATGCATTTACTTAGATTAATCGGAGGCTCCTTTTAGAGTAATGGCTTAAACAAAGAACAAAAGGAAATTGTTATGAAACAGCCTTTTATCCCAGGCAAAGGTCGCATTATGAGGTTTTTAATTTTGTCAGCTTCTGTTATACTCTGCCTTGCTAGTGGAACATGAGAAGTGCTTTTACCCCCAATAAAGCCAGTTATTATAAAAACAGCCATTAAAGCTGCAAATTAAAATGTCTGGTTTTAAAACAGGTTACTTAGCTTTCAGAATCCTCTAATTAGCATGTTGTGCATTGTTGTGAGGAAAAGAAGACTAAAATGCTAATGACCTACCGCCAGGTGACCACACTGCTGTGCAAAATAATAAGGACCTTTCTAAGTAATATGATGAATTAACCAAGTACAGATTCCCCATCCAGCACCCCTTCTGCCAGTACAGATCAGTGATGCCCTGCCTCTGTCCAGGGGACTAAGATTCTCATCCCTCTACTTATATACTCACTAAAAAACAGATTTCTTTCTGCCACAGAAGAAAGTGAAATAGCAATATACAGAGTCTGAAAGTAGAAGATACAACAGTCATTTGATTTCAAAGCACAAAGATAGAATTAAAGCACCATGACCCTAACAAAACTACCTCGTTGCCTCTTTCATGCAACCTGCCATCTTCCCCCCTTTAATATGTTGGACTTTCAGAGTATACATGGAGTTAAGATTTGGAAGCTCAGTCTTCATTCACAACATTCATTCCATACTCTGTTTTTTGTTTTTTGTGTGTGTGGGTTTTTTTACTCTGTTGTTTTTAAATGGCCTGAAGTAAATCCAGTTTTCCCTTTTTTTAACCTCATTTTTTCCATTTTACCAAATCCACTCACTACCACCTCTTCCCAGTCAAACTTTGCTCTTGACCAAGGATATATTGGCTTTTGTGTTTCTTACCTCATGAATTTAACTTAATTATTTGTACCACTTGCATTTTCTGCCTTATCTCTTTTTGTGGACTGGAAGACTCCGTGTCCTTAAAGGCTAACATACGTTATTAGCTGAATATATAGACTGGATAGTGGTATCTCCAGAGCTCCTAAAATCAACCCACAAAGAAAACATATTTCACTTTAGGAGCACCTACATGGCTCAGTTGGTTGAGCATCCAACTCCTGACTTTGGCTCAGGTCACGATCTCATGGTTTGTTGGATGGACCCTGCATTGGTCTCTGTGCTAACAGTGCAGAGCCTGCTTGGGATTCTCTCTCTCCCTCTCTCTCTCTGCCCCTCCCCAATTCTCTCTTTCTTTCTCTCTCTCTCTCTCCCTCTCCCTCTCAAAATAAATAAATAAACATTTAAAAAAAAAAAAAACATTTCACTTTAAATCAAGTCTCACACAAGTATCACTGGGAGGCTGGCTCTAGGAATTTCTTGAAATCAATATGAAGCATATATTGTCATTGAAACAGCAAGAAATCACTGGGAATCATCTGTGATATTTGCCCAGTTGTCTTTTTAAAAAGAGATTAACTGAAGACGTATCAGTTATCTATGACCACAAAAATGCTACAGGTTTGCCTTAAAGCAACAAGCATTTATTTAGCTCATGTGTTTGCAGCATTTCTTCTGCTTTTAGCTGAGCTCACTGACATGTCTTGTGGTTGGCTGGCTTTTGGCTGATCTAGGATGGCCTTGCCTGGGACAACTAGAGTAATTCAACTCTGCTCCATATGTTTCATCCTCCAGCAGACTAGTCCAGGCTTGTTCTTCTCATCATGACAGAAAAAAGCAAGAATGTGAATAGAAATGCACAAGTGCTTTTACAAGCTTCTACTTGTATCACATTTGCTAACATCCCATTGGCCAAAGCAAGTTAAATGATGGATCCCAGAGTCAAGAGGTGAGATAGAATATCCAATCTAAAATGGAAAGGCACTGTAAAGTTTCATGGCAAAAGTCATGGATACAAGGAAGGATGAAGAAAAATTGGGGCCTTTAAAGCAATGAATCTTAGCAATGAGGCCAAGGTCATTTGGAGGATTCCCAAAGTTCTTCAGCAGAAGTTTCTATTTTTTATTTCATTCTAACTAATGTAGTCTAGATAACTACTCAAAATTAATATTATTTTTATTTTATTAAGTGACAAAAACTCTTAAAAAAACAATTAACAAACAACTCCAGACACCCCCCCATCTCCATTGATTTCCACTTTAAAAATTGCAATCATAAAGCTAATTCTGAAGCATAACCCATACAAGTTCACCATTTATTTTGGTTTACTGACCTATTGTGAATTAGTTATTCCTTGATAAAATGTTTCAAAACTACAAACTCTGAGGTTCAGAAGGCTCCCTTCCACCTACAGAAGCAGCTAAGCTTGAGGAAATATCTAATGGATGCTGGACCCAGAATTTTCTTTAGCACTATATCTCAGAAAGTATCAACAGTTCCATACCACAGAATACCAGCAAACAGTATATCACAGTCTTTCACCACAGCATACATAGCTGACATAGCAGTGTTTAAGTTTAAAAAAAAAAAATTTAAGACCAGCCCTTATCACTCAAAACCCTATTATTCTTCTAATATCTCTGACAGTAAAAATGGAAAGCAAAGAAAATCTTTGGTCTCATAGGGCTACATGATAGCCGATGTCCTAATTTTAAACTCCACAAATTCTCTCTTTTGGACCATATGAAATAGAAGATCAATGAGGAAAGTATTCGTGGCGGTTGCATGAATTTCAAAGAGTTAATCTGACAGAGGCCCTACACATGGTTTTAGGGAGATACCTAGAGCCAGTTACCAGTCTTTCCACTCAGATACACTTATCCAGCAGGAGTAGGAGTGATTACTGGGCAGAATTCCTAGACCCTGTGGCAAAGGAAATACTATCCTATATAGCACCACTCAACAATTATCCCTGTGAGTAATTAAAATAACCAGTGAAGTGGGTCTCCAAAAGGAGCCTTCAGCCATTCCTTCACTTGAGCCAGCACTGACAATGAGAGCTGCCAAAGCTGGCACGAACACCCGAAGAACAAGAAAGAAAGGCCAGCAAAGCTCAATCTTACATCCAAAGATATTAAAAAGGAAACTAAATGACATAGAGAAAACTATCTTAAGAATTATTCAATTAATGGAGAACAGAAAAAAAATCGCATAATAAAATGGTTTTTAAGTCCCTCCTACTTTTCCACAGCCTTTTACAACTTATTTCAGTAATAATTTGTTTTAAATTGAAGCCCTAAATTATTGTTTGCCTTTTATAAACAAGAATGATACCTGGCAAGAATGCAATTTGCACTGGTTTTCTAATGTTTTGGTCAACCAAATCTTCTCACCTTGTCTTTATCAAGTATCAATCATTAGATCAGTGATCCAAGGCTATGGAACAGAGCAAAGCTAATAGGTTCATATAAGAATCAAGACAAGCATTGTGCCCTCATTAACACGAGGTTCTAAACAAACAATAGGCCCATGTTCAGAGAGCTGTACTAATTCTTCTCAATAGAAGCAGCTTGGGTGTAACTCAAATTTTCCTCTAAACGTCTCTTTGCTTTGACAAAGCAGAGGCAAAAAGAAAGAGAAACAAAAGCACCTGGATATCAGGAAAGAAACAGCCTTCAGAGAGCAAGGATGGAAAAAGAAAGCTTGAACTCCTTAAAAACAATCATCTTTGAATATCCGGGACCTGCTGCATAGCAGGTGCTCAAAAATTATGTGCTGAATTAAACTGTGATACATTTAGAACAGTAAGAACAGAAAAAGTCAGCACCTCTTTTGTATGAAATTGCATCAGTAGTCATATCAAATATTCAGAAATGCCAAAATTAAAGAGCTCCTACCTAACATTTGTGTTGAACTATTTTTTTATAGGATGAAATGAGATTAAACATAGGTCAAATTACATATAGGCCCACACCTACTCCCCAGATTTTTTGTAGAGATAAAAATCTGACTCAAATTAACTTCAGGAAGAGTTTGGGAGGGAAAATTATGTCATTAATGGCTTAATGCAACCAATGGGAAAATTGTGGGGCCTGCAGGAGAAGCTCTATCTTTGTAACTTTTAAAGGCATTAGGGATATAAACAGACTAATTACAGTGTATTTAAATTTCAGATCATATATAGCTCCAACTTTGGTGCAGGAACCTTTTTCAATGTTCAGTTAATACCTTCTCTTCCCTAACCAATGTCATCAAACTACTCTCCTCTTAATCCCAATTGATCTGCCAAAAAGTATTCAAAGATGAACATCAGAATAATTATACACTATGACAGAGACTTACAGAGGCAACTACCATGCTTTACCAACATTTTCTCTATCCCCAACTTCCCCCTCGCAGTTCCCTGCCCCCCACAAAAAATTCAAAAAACAAAACCAAAAAGTGCTATCCTAGGTTGATGTTTCAAAATCTTTTAAGGATAAAAATATTTTTCCTTCTAGTTAGAGTGTAAACATAATGCCTCTACAAGAGGTAATACTGTGAGTTCCTTTCACACTAAAATGTATATGACTCCCAAAACACTTTTAAGGCTAAAATATCCTTAATCCCAAAACAAAATAAAGATACTATAAAAGTGAAAATCATAGACTAATCTCATTTATGAACAAAATCAAAAATTCTTTAAATATTAATTAATTCTACACTGTAAATGAAAATCCATCAAGAACGAGTTTATCTCAGTAATGCTAGATGGTTCAGAAAAATCTGCCAATAATACCATATTAACAGATTAAAGAAGAAAAATTCTATAAACTTCTCAAGATGCAAGAGATGCAGAAAAAGAAAAATCTACAGAGCACTTCATAGTTAGTGGTAAATGTTAAGATATATTCTCATAAAAAGTAGAAATTATATCTTCCCTTAGTAAAAGCTTCAGATTAATTGTAAATGGAGTATCATAAGACCAGGAGGAAGATATCTAAAATAAGACCCAAATGGCAAATCCAAAGAAAGTAAGATATACCAGGGCTTCTCCAAGTGTCTGTATGGGCCATGGTAAGCTTTTCATGATGGGAAGTGTTTATTATATAACAGTAAATGAAAAACAAAGAATACACAATGACATTTATGCTCCGATATCATTTAAGTTAAATGGTTTTTAAAAAACTGGACAAGGACTGGGGTGCCTAGGTGGCTCAGTTGGTTAAGCAGCCGACTTTGGGTCAGGTCATGATCTCACAGTCTGTGAGTTCAAGCCCCGCATCAGGCTCTGTGCTGATAGTTCAGAGCCTGGAGTCTGCTTTGGATTCTGTCTCCTTCTCTCTCTGCCCCTTCTCCACTCACACTCTGTCTCTCTCTCGCTCAAAAATAAATAACCAAAAGAAAAAAATTTTAAAAATTGGACAAGGACTGGAAATAAGCAGGTAAAAATGAAAATAGATGACATATTGCAAAATTGTGTGTGAGATTTTATCTTTTTTCCTGTTGTTTTAATATGAATATAATTAAAAATTTAACAACAATAACAACAACAATAATAAAGGCTGATGCAACTGCTAGAGGATACTATCCCATTAGTAGGTTTGGATAGGAGAAGTAAATAGATAGTGAGTGACTAAAAAGAAAAATCACTATGTAGAAGGATTATATGAAGAAGAAAGGAAGGGTTATTGGAAGCAGTTTCCTAAGAATTTTACATTGTATTGTATTGTATTGTATTGTATTGTATTGTTTTGTTTTGTATTGTATTGTATTTTACAGACAGAGAGAGAGAGAACATATGGGGGAGAGGTAAAGGGAGAGACAGGAAGAATCTTAAGCAGGCTTTGCATTCAATGCATAGCCCAATGCAGGGCTGGATCCCACAATGGTGAAATCATGACCTGAACCAAAATCCACAGTCAGATGCTCAACCGACAGAGCCACTCAGGCACCCCAAATTTTACATTTTAATCTTTATTTGTCTGGGTTGCAAAGGGGTAATCATACATAATGACAGATAATAAAACCTACAAATCCACTACCTCTGAGAAATTCCACCCACATGACTAAGTGTGCATGCCATTCCAAATGTGCTATTATCTGCATGGACCCTTAAAGGTTTAGGCTTCTGTAACTTTGACTTGATGTTAAAATGGTTCTAGTGGGGGCCTTGGTCTCATGGACTAGTTGGCACTCCAACCTCCGAACATGATCATTTCCTGGTGAGAACATCAACACCCGGGGGACTTAGATCTATAGTTCTTAGATCTGAAGAACATATCTACAATCTATAAGAATTAGGGAGAAAACAGTGTCATCTTAAGACCTTGTCACTTAAGGTTTGCCAAGTTAAAAAGACCAAATTTGACTGAAAATATACATCCTTGAATGGCAGGGGAAAAAGGAAGAAAACCTAGAATATTATTTTAATGTTGGAGTTTTTAATTTTTTTTAATAATAAAATCTTGTTACAAAGGTCCACTATTTCTTAAGAGAGATGATCATATATCAACCTAGTCTTCACATACATATTTTACATATATATTTCTAACAATGTGAAAAGACAGATAAAATGTAGACCTCCTAAAAGGTAAATATAAATTAAAAACATTGCCGCTTTCAAATGTCAAGTAGAGTTTGCGTAACTAGATTTGAAGAATACATTTTCTTCAAAATTCAAATTATTTTTCCAGGAGAACAACAAAATTTGTACTACAATATTCATTTATGTTTTGTGTTTTCCAAACTAGTGAGAGGATCTCTAATTTGAAGTAAACCAATTAAAGTTGATCTTAAGTAGAATTATATATTAATGAATAGGATTAACATATGAAAATGTCACAAGAAGAGGATATTTCTTCAGAGCATAGGTAAAGTACTCTCTCCAATTCCTGTCCAAGTTGTACATCTAACAAAAATATCAAACTTCAATAGATGAGTGTATATTAAAAATATAAGCAAATTTCAACATCTTTTATTTAGAAAGAAGGAAAACTATATTTCTTAACCCAGGAAAAAATCCATACATATGTTCTATTTTCTTCTGTTAAAATTTTCTCTGTTTTTTTTTTACAGTTGATGCACAATGTTACATTACTTTCAGGTGTACAACATAGTGACTCAACAACTCTATACATTATGCTGTGCTCACCACAAGTGTAGCTACCATCTGTCAGCATATAACACTATTAATATCATTTACTATATTCCTTATTCTGTGCCTTTTATTCCTGTGACTTACTCATTCCATAAATGGAAGCTTGTATCTCCCAGTCCCCTTCACTCATTTTACACATTCCCTCTGCCAACCATCAGTTTGTTCGCTGTATTATAGTTCTGATTCCGCTTTTTGTTTAATTCATTTGCTTTTTAAGATTCCACATATGAGTAAAATCATATGGTATTTGCCTTTCTCACACTGACTTATTTCACTTAGCATGAAAACTTGTTCTATTTTCAAAATAACAAAGTCTGGAACTTACCTAGCTATACCATCTCATTTGCATTTTATTCTTTGACAATATTAATTATTTCGATAGAAAGTATAATGACCTTCATCATATCACCCCACTCACCCTTTCATGGAAAGTAAAGTGGAATAAATAAATTGCACGTATTGGATAAGTCAATGGACATCAACATATTTCTCCAAATTACATGTATCCATCCACCTTACCAGTTGTGCTGTCATTTGTGCAATTCTGGTCGTATTTGTTAGAACACTTTTAGTTGTAAGTGATAAAAACTAACTCAGGGGTGCCTGGGTGGCTCCTGGGTGGTTAAGCATCCAATTTCGGCTCAGGTCATGATCTCACAGTTTGTGGGTTCGAGCCCTGTGTTAGGCTCTGTGCTGACAGCTCAGAGCCTGGAGCCTGCTTCAGATTCTGTCTCCCTCTCTTTCTGCACTTCCTCTGCTCACGCTCTCTCTCTCTCTCTCTCTCAAGAATAAATAAACATTAAAAATTTTTTAATAAAATTAAATATATATATACATGTATATACATGTATACATGTATATATACATACATATATATGTAAAATATATATATATATATATATATATATATATATATATATATTTTTCCCCTTGGCTAAACATAACTGAAAAGTCCTGGCTTCTGACACAGCTGGATTCTGTATTAAAATTATGTAATCAGGAATTGGTCCATCTCAGGCAGGTTCTCCCACTTGAGAGGCAAAGACGACTGTCAGAAATTCCAGGTTAGCAATCACAGTAGGAAGACAATGCTTCTTTCCCATTAATTCCAGTGAAGATCCTAGGATTCAGTCTCATTACCTAACTTGGATAACATGTTTACCCAACAGTGTGGCCAGACATATGGAATTCCCATTGTCTATGACTTGGGAGGGAAAGGGCAGCTCTATCCCATCCACATTGACCAAAAGAAGCATCGTTCTTAAAAAAAAGAAAAAAAAATCAAGGTGATTTTGCCAGAAAAAAATGATGGAAAGGGAATACAGTAATCAGTATCTATCTATAATTCATGAAATTTCTTTTTTCAATAGTTATTACAGTGACGTAACTTCAGAAAAAGAAAATAATAATTGCAAACTCTTCATTGTAATAGCAGCTGCACAGTAAAGATTTCTTTGAATCATTTCTAACAGTCCCAAAAGAGGAACTGTGTATCTAGTCATTCTTAAGGCAAGTGAGAATAAAGGTCTTTTCCTTTGATAACTTTAGTTCCATTTCCTCTCTTCCAGGCCAGCTATCCCAATGTACTCTTTCTATTCTTCTTTCTATCCTTAGCCATTGTTAAGTTTAAAATCTTTAGAACACTGGGGTGCCTGGGTGGTTCAGTCAGTTAATCATCTGACTCTTGGTTTCTATTCAGGTCATGATCTCAGGGCTTCATGGTTTCCAGCCCCACATCGGGCTCTGTGCTGGCAGCGTGGAGCCTGCTTGGGATTCTCTCTCTTTCTTTCTCTCTCTCTCTCTCTTCCCCACTTGTGCTGTCCCTGTCTCTCTCAAAATAAATAAACAAACTTTAAAAAATACATAAATTAAATCGTTAGAACACTTACAAAGACTTATAGAGGCCTATTTTCAGCAACTGTCTCTAGGAGTTTCTCCATGGGTCCCTAAGCACTACCAAAACTGTTTTGGAGCCCAGCTATAAACATGTTTCTGTATGAGGTCAAGCAAACCAATACCTTTCTTTTGAAAGAAGATCTCACATAACTTAATTCATTTATCTTAATTTTTATTTGAAAAGACTTCTACCTTTTAAATTCATATGCCAGAAAAGAACAACATATTAAACTATTATTGGTCCTTTATATCTTGGGTTTGATATGACTACCAAATGCCTTCTTGAAAGCAAGATTTTAAAGGATGGAATGGAAGGAGAACACAAATACAAAGAAAGCCTGGGGAGAATAGAAAGCCATTAATGGAAAGAGTGGCTGAGGCATCAAAGGCAAATGTCTGATGTCAATTTACTGATGTCAAATTCATTCACACAATCATTTTATTAATCTGTTTAGAGCACTGATTATGAGCAAACTCCTGTGTTAGACAGTACCAAGAAGTATGGCATAGATCCCACTCCAAAATCATGATTGGCAAAAGGGACAGAGGGGCATGAGCAATAATGGTGAGGGTAACATGTCAATTCCTTCCCCCCTTCCCAATCACAAAGTCCAGATTTTTCCAAGGCCCCACAATAAATAACACACTTCATATTTTTAGAAGATACATTCAACTCATCTGCAAATTCAAGAAACTACTCCTTCCTGAACTCCCAGGATAATATGAAAACAGTAAAGGCAATCAACATATATAAGAGAAACCAAATGTAAGAAGAGCAATGCAAATTTGGTAAATTATGAAAGGAATTGAGAGTGTGGAACTTTTCAGAATTTAATTAACTCAATAATTATATACTGAATGCTTATGGAAAAGTAGGCACTATATGGTCATATAAGTTATTTAAGATGGATTTGATTTAATATCCCTGTCCTTAAAAAAACAAAAACAAACAAAAATGATCAGAAGCTAATAGAAAAAAATATTCACAGAAACTACTAAAAAGACCAATTATGACAAGCACAAAAAGAGAAATACAAAATACTATGGGAGTTCAAATGAAGTGAGACCAGAGAAGACTGCAAGGAGCTGAGACTTGAAAGATGAAGAGAAATCCTACAAGTATCATGTTTGTCAGATATATTCCAAGTAGAAGGAATGGTATGAAATATATCAGAAAAATACAAATGCTTCTATACTAATCAGTTCAAAAGTATGTAGAGGATTTGAGATGAAGATATCGCATTCATACAACCTATTTTTTAAATCCTACATTTTAAATACAATGTGTTATTCAAAATTAGGAGGTTCTGAGAGTTATAAATAATGCATGCTAACATATTTTGGCAGTTATATTCACAGTGTATAAAGAATGGAACTTTTCATACACTATCTGTATTGGGCATTACATGCCAAAGATACCCAAAATACATGTTCAATTTTTAAATTATTTATATTTTAGCAAATGAGCAATAAAATATGAAGTAAACCTCCCACACATAACGGGAAGTATGTTTTAATGTTTGAGAGGCTAGACATGTAAATTACCTGCTTAATTGGGGAGGAAAAATCTGTATCTCTTCACCGTAAAAACAACTGGGCCTTTGTTACCTTGTGGCCAGCATATAAAATATATACCACTTGCACAAATATACCATTAACTACACAAGCAGATAAATGATTGATCATGAGAGATACCTGCAAACCTCAAGAATATCTGACGGTCTAAATGGCATGGCATTGGGCAAATAATAGTAAAGAGAAAATAATGTCTCTTGACTTTATAAAAAGAGTAAAGGCTTGAAGAATACTAGTAGGATTTGGGGACAGTACCTTGATTTTAAATATTCAGCATAAAGTTTAGCACATGTGGCTCCCCAAGGGATTTTTCCCATTATGAAGCTATTTAAAGAACCCATGCTCACTCCACTAGCCTACCTATCCCTATATAATGAACATGATCACAAAGTTTCCCCCATAAGGCACCACAGTAGCACCACAGTAGGTTAAAGTATAACTGGAGACAGTCTGACTGTTAAGTACACTCTGATTCAGCTTGAAAAACCGACCTTCACATTTAGAATCAAGTGCAGACCAGTAATTCATAATCAAACTTGAAGAAAATTCATGTCCATACATATGGCCAGCAGACACATTGAAAAGATGCTCAATATCACTCATCATCAGGAAATACAAATCAAAACTACAATGAGATAAACCTCACACCAGTCAGAATGGCTAAAAACAGAGGAAACAGATGTTGGCGAGGATGCAGAGAAAGGAGAACCCTCTTATGCTGTTGGTGGGAATAAAAACTGGTGCAGCCATGCTGGAAAACACTATAGAAGTTCCTCAAAGAGATAAAAATAGAACTACCCTACAATCCAGCAATTGCACTACTAGATATTTACCCAAAGGCTACAAAAATATTAATTCCAAGGGATACATGCACCCCGATGTTTATAGCAGTATTATCGACAACAGCCAAATTATAGAAAGAACCCAAATGTCCATCAATTGATGAATGGATAAAGAAGATGGAATGTTACTCAGCCATCAAAAATAATGAAATCTTGCCATTTGCAATCACGTGAATGGAGCTAGACAGTATTATGCTAAGCAAAGTAAATCAGAGAAAGACAAATGTCATATGATTTTTATTCATATGTGGAATTTAAGAAACAAAACAAGCAGGGGCGCCTGAGTGGCTCAGTCAGTTAAGCGCCAGACTTCAGCTCAGGTCATGATCTCACGGTCTGTGAGTTCGAGCCCCGGGTTGGATTCTGTGCTGACAGCTCAGAGCCTGGAGCCTGCTTCAGATTCTGTGTCTCCCTCTCTCTCTGCCCCTCCCCTGCTCCCAGTCTGTCTCTCTCTCTCAAAATAAACATTAAAAAATTAAAAACAAACAAACAAACAAAACAAGCAAACATAATGGAGGAAAAAAGAGCGGAAAACCAAGAAATAAGACTCTTGACTAGAGAGAACAAACTAATAGTTACCAGACAGGAGGTGGGTGGGAGATGGGTTAAATAGCTGATGGGGATTAAGGGGGGCACTCGTCGTGATGAGCACTGGGTGTTGTATGTAAGTGTTGAATCACTAAATTCTACACCTGAAACTAATAGTACACTGTATGTTAATTAACTGAAATTTAAATAAAAACCTGAAAGAAAAAAAAAGAAAGAAAATTCATGTCCAGATAGAGACTCTTCGGCCAAACTTCCTGTAGTGTGACATGCCAACTTTCCCTTCTGGGCAGCCTCATGCTTCTAGCATCTTTGCAAAGTAAATATGAAACTACAGATAGGTATAGAATTTTCTAAGATGTCATCTCATCTTTCTGGTACTATAAAAATAATTTATTCTGAATCCTCGGTAGTTTTCCAAGTATGACATTTTAGAAGATCCTACTGCCTTCCAAAATATCAAATTTGGGAAACCAAATGCTACCTGACAATTTCTGGAAAAAAAACTGGTGGCTAATTTGTACCAGCTAGAAAAGTAAAAATCTGTCCAAAAATTTTTGAATTAAGAACTCCTCGTTTCAACAGGTTACCAGCTAATCTCAGAATTTGAATTTCAAGTGTCCACAACATTAAATCATTCCCAAACACATCTTTCAAGAATTACACTCTTCTCCTCTTGTCAACATTCCCTACATTCTCACTCGTCCATTCAATTATTCACTTAACAAATATTTATTGGATGTTAACTATCTTCCACTCATTGTAAGTGGCAAAGAACCAGAAGGTTTTTTTCCACTTTGGGAGCTATGCAATTTGTGACAGAATATCGTAATAGTGTGCTATAAAGCTGATACCAAACACTCTAAATCTGAGCTAATGACTGGATGGGTAGGGAGGGAAACATGGAGACAAAGATGCTACAGAAACAACCCTTCTACCTCTTACTCTGAACCACAGAATGAGAAATCAGAACTACTTAGTAAATTTGAAGCCTCATATTTGTGCTCTTGTTACTAGACCAATCCATGAACTTTAAAGCAAGACTTGCTGGGAAAGTTGGAGTACTGTTCTACTCGAAGACAGGAAGTGAGCTGCTTTTTATTAGAAGGAACTAAGCAATAACATGCAGAACTGAAAAATCCAAACGTGTTTAAAAAAATCCATATATTAGCCCTTTGAGGCTAACCACAACTATCTAATTGATGAGAAAGCTAATGGCAAAACATTTACCTTGGGTTCCATCCAGACTGTAACTGCATTGCCTTCTAGTACATCCACACCCCTGGCCCATCCCATCGACTGATGGCATATTGTGTTTCCTATCTAAAAAGCCCAGACAAGGGCTAGAATGTGACTAATTCAGCAAAAATCCACAACTACTATGGGGGTAGTAAGAAGTAAAGAGGTCAGAAAGATCCTTGGCAGGCATTTACAATCCCCAGCCAGTTCAAGCTTCTGCCTAACAGATGATGCCACAGTTTTGAGGATTTAAAAGGATTCTCTTCTCCCAGAGGTCCAAAGTCTACACTAAAAATAGAAAGAGATGGAATACCATTAGAACCAGAATGCAGTAGAGGGAAGGAAGAAGAGGGAAAGATTTTACTACAAATTTCCAGGGACTGAATTTGGAAAACAAGGAATCTATTTTATAACAAAGTTCTAATTCTCATATCCGGGTCTATTTCTTATTTTTGTCTTTTTTAAATCTATTTCTTATTTTTAAAAAGTTAAATGCCTCAATTACTTTTTTTTTTGCCTCAGTTACTTTTATGAAAGAAATGTAAATAGACCCACAAAGTTCAATCCCCTAAGCCTTATGCAGATATTAGTATAGAGAAATTGTCAACAATTTGAATTGTTTACAATTTTTTCATGCAAAGTGATCCCCAATTTTAACTCTCTTAGTTTTTATAATTTTAAAGTGCTTTGTCCAGTATAAATTATTTCTCTTAGTTTATTCTATAACTGGTACTCTCTCACTGGGTAAAACATTTTGAAATGTTCTCTTAACAAACAGAAATTCCTGATGCCACAACTTTAAAAAGTATGATGAAATTATGAAAAAAAAAAAAGTACACATTTTCTGGAATACTCATCCAGTTGGTGCTTGCACATCATCCTATGCTCATGAGTGCTGAGAATCTTTCGTTTATATACTACAGTCACAGACATCTAAAAATGTATTTTGTCCTCCCCTTACACCACCATATCCTGGTAAAACTATTGAAATTGATGCCCACAAGGTAGTGATCATGCCAATGAGAACATAGAGACTTTATCTCAAACACTCCTGAAATAAAGTACTTCTCTACTTTCTTCAAATCAAAATCCATAAAATAAATAATTCTAAACAAGTGATATGATGGTCATCTTTAATTTATTTTCCTCTGCTTTCTAATGCTATAAGAAGCAAAAATAGCCTAGGATCCAAATGCATTGTAAGAGGAGATTGGAGAATTTAAGATTAAGAATTATTATCTTGAGAACATGCTACTCAGGCAATGGTGGTACCATAAGGTAACTGTCAACCTAAAACAAATACCATCCAATGTTTCTACTGTCAGGGCACAATATAACAATTAGCCTTAAGAAAAGTGCATCCGGAAAAAGAGAAATGAGAAGAAGTGACAAATGTTCAGCCTGAGGCAGACTTCAATCTGGCAGGCTTCCCCACATATTCCTAATAGCATTCAATGGACCAAATATCCTTGGCTCTCTCTTACCTATTACTTTGGGATTAAAAACAAACAAACAGTGGTAGACAAAAAGTGTGTGCTGGGGGAGGGGGAAGGGACCTGGATGCCAGGCTTCAAACAGTTAAGCACAGGCACCGTCAACTAATATGGAAAGTTAAACAAATTTTTTACAAGCTGGCACTGGCTCACATAATGAGATGCATTGTCAGTCCTCACTAAGTGAAATATTTGTGTTGCCATGCAGCTAAACAAATGCCTTTTTTCACTTTCACTTAAGACAGCCTCCCACTCCTATTTCTCTAAACAGTAGAGGCAGGCCTATCAGGGTAACATGGGTAGACTGGGCAGCATTTTTCCTGTTATACCACAAAAGGAGTATTTAGAGTAACGGTCCAGATTCATGGGGGAATTATAGAAACTCCACACATTAAAACCAAAGTAACATTTCTGCTATTTTACTATCTTCACTTATCAATCAACGTAACTCGGCACAAAATGAAATAATACAGTGGCATTAAAATCACTAAACATTCAAGAATGTGGCAACATTTTTTTCACGTCATTTGCACATTACTATTCATAATGCTACAGCGATCTCCTATATAAAATATGATGAATTCACAAGTATGATTATCAAATTTATGGTGTGTGCTCACTACACCACACATTATCGTTTTGTAGTTTGTTTGCCCTGAAGTAACAAAGATTTGCATAGAGTTTAAATGAGTATGGTCTATACAAACTATAGTTAAAATATTATTACAGTTATATGCTTTTCTATATAAGCCAGTAAAAAAATCATATCTCCTTCTTCTTTAGGGCAGTATTTTATTACAATTAAATGAAAAGCTTAGCTCTGCTATTTCTCTGAAAACAAAATCAAGACCAAAAGAGATATAGTTCAAAAATAAGACCTGAAAACCATAGTAAGAAATTTAAAAAAATAAAAATTTTAAAAGCCTAATAAAAGCCTAAAGCCTAACTAACCCAAAGCCCAGCTAAATATCTTGTTTTATTTCTAAAATAAAGGGTATTATTTCTCTGAAAAGAAAAGGGAAACAACCTTCCCAAGTACCTAACATTTATACAATAATGGCAAAAACGCTAAGTAGCTGGATTTTTCTTATCCTTAAACTGCTGTTTGAGGCAACCTGGTATTTTAAACATCATTTCCAGAGCCCCTCCCATACTTACTGTCAACACCATGGTAATAGCTGATCTCCAGCTGTCTAATTCGACATAGCGCTCCCCATACCTTGTAAGTGGTTTTCCACAGAGTTCATAATCAGAGAGTATTCCAAAGAGCTATTCTCTTTGAGTATAAGAAGCATTCTTATATAAGGGGAAAAACAGTGACAAATCTTTAAAGTTTTTCTGAGATTTCTCAAAGTGAATCAAACTCAAAAGTAATTCTTCAATTTTGTTTCCAAACATTACTTGGGAAATAACATTCTATTTTGAATAACTGAACAATTGTCACAAAGGTAATTATTCTCATCTTACTCTGACCTTTTTAGGCTCTTGCTCCAGTGAAAAGTTAAACCATGCTTGAAATAGAACAAACAAGGCAAGACAAAAGAAGAAGGAGGAGGAGGAGGAGGAGGAGGAGGAAGAGGAGGAGGAGGAGAAGGAGGAGAAGGAAGAGGAGGAGGAGGACTCTCCAGGGTGGATATAAACTGAGGAAAAGGTTAAAAAAAATGACTAAAATTGATGTAGTACAATTATTAAGATTTTTAGAAGAAAGGCACATTTTTTTTCCCTAATCTAATTCGGGATTGCATTTGCTTTCCATGAGTATTTGAAGAAAACTCTGCAAATCCT
This sequence comes from Panthera uncia, assembly GCF_023721935.1. Lineage (NCBI taxonomy): Eukaryota > Metazoa > Chordata > Mammalia > Carnivora > Felidae > Panthera > Panthera uncia. Next base: position 40,827,456 of record NC_064808.1, on the reverse strand, counting down.
TCCAACTTGAGACAACAGCAGCAAACTGTATTTTCCAAAGAGAAGTCTAAAATAACTGAAAATGTGTATTCCTTTCCTTTCTCATAAAATTTCAGCATTGAAGTTGACATTTAAAGATGAATACTGCCTGTGGCAAAGGGGTGTGTTCAATACAACTCTCCAAACACATGCAAGTATATCTGGGCAGAACACTGCCCTAGTGAAACACAACAGGAGAAAAGAGGTAAATAAATAGGACTGTGATTCTAAAAGTTTTCTCACAAACCAGTTTTATTTTTCTTCAGTTTTAGGACTGCCTGTATTAAGATAACTAAGTTGGGTGAAAAACTAATTTTTGTATTACATTTTTGAGCCTCCCTACAATATGAGAAAAAGTGTTTATTAAGAGGTAATTAGCCCTTTGGATCAATTACTGCTCAGAATACTGCATTGTTTGGCTTATCCCATACCTACATCAGGGTTATTTATCAAAGGTGTCCATAAGTGGGAAACACAAAACAGACCAAGGACAGTGTGTCTTTCAAGCTCAGAAGCACTTAGCAGATCCCTGGGCCTCCAATGTCTAACAGATTTAACCAAGACTTTTCACACAATCAGGTAAAGAGGGTCAGGCTACTCAGCAGATGTCCTATTCAGATAACAAAGAGAATATTTTAGTGACAATGTGAGAAAAAAGAAAAAAAAACAGCCAAATGGATACAAACCCACTGAACCATGTCTCTTTTTTTGCTCTGCAGAATTCAACCTCAACTCTAACAAGAACATTATCTATATTCTTAAGCAAATATGAACAAATATGGAGACAAATGCACATATTTAGCTACAAGTACATGAAAATAAAACACAGGAAATCAGCATATCATTGTTAAGCAAGATAACATATCTGAACTCTCTCTAAAGATTTAAGACAAACACAATGACTATATGTTGATATTCTAGTCTCATAGAAGGGAAGAGAGGAGATGGAAGGATTTTTGCAGTATTGTTGGACCATTTATCCCTGATTTCACTTCTAACTTAACAGTATCTAGCAAGTCCAATTTCATTGCATAAGATACATAGGATGTGTAAACAAAGGATAGTTATTAATATTCTAGGCTGTTCTATTTCATATCCCTGAAGAGGTAAGAGTATTGTTATGTTAACAAAGCTATTAGTAAAGTTACTTCAGTTCCTATAGGTGATCCTTTGTAATGCCAATTTCCTCAACGAAATGTATTCAGAAAACCATAATGATAACGAAGAGAACACCAATAATACTAAAGAAATCAAACTGGAGAGTAGTCTTGACCTAGAATCAGAGAGGAAATGACTGTTCTTGTTCTCTTCAGAGGTCAAAAGAATAGTTTTCAGTTATCCTAAGCCACATTTCAACTGAAAAAAAAGAAGTTGTGAATGAAGACACTTTACAAAGGCACTGTTAAGTACTGGAGTGGAAGCACTGTAGGAATTAGTCAGGGTCAGTTTAGATATTACTTTCCAACCATCTGCATCAAATATGCTTCATTAAAACAGAACCATATGGAAAATAAGCTAGCAATTAGCACAGTTTCTGCATGTGCCTTTAGAACAGTAGATTTCAAACTTTTAGTAAAACTGACTAAACTACGTCCATGTTGCTGCTCTGGAGGACTTGGCAGCAGTTCCTAGACTTTCCTCATCTCCACATCAGGTCATTTCAAGATATTGCTGGGTTATATAAATAGGCACATATAAAAAAATCAAGCACTTTGTTACTTTCCTTGCGGTTGGTGTCAGCCATTAAAACAAACCCAGGTACACTGAAATAGTCAGTGTCTCAAATAATAACTAATACTACATGCTACAAAAAACACATCCACTTTTAACTTATATAGGTCATATCAATGAGCTTTACATTTGATAGTCCATGTCTCTTAACAATGGACATAAGATGTTATAACTAGCTTTTATTAGTATGTGAACTATTTTAAACCTCAGGAACTCTAGTATAATGATCTCCACAATGAATAGACATAAATGGTTTCATTATTGCTGCTATCAACAAATATCAAATTATAGATAGGACATCATGTCAGGTACTAGTGAAACAAAGAATAAGACAGTCCTGGTTCCTATCAAAGGGATCTAACCAAAGTCTGGGGTAGGGACTCCAAAGTCCATGAACCACTGAGATCATGTGCAAAATCCTGGGCATATGTATATCTCCTAGAAAGACTTCTAATAGTTTTCAAAGGGTTCTCAAGAGTCCATGACTTGAACACAAGTTAAGAACTCCTGCGTCTCCACAGCATTCCTCCACATACTGGCCTGTACTCATTTCACACATAGCTTATCAGAAATGGTCAAACATACTCGGTCATGACTTAGGGTAAAAAAAAAAAAAAGACATAGTTCGGTTGTCAGTGGCTTTATAGTCTAGCTAGAGAGATTAAATATATATGAAGTCATTAAAGGCCTGGATAAGAATAATGGGAATTTTTTAAAAAGAAGAGTGAATTGTCATTCCCTTCACCTCTATCCAGGAAAGCTGTGGACAATTGTACAGTTTATTTACTGCACAAGGGTGCACAGAGGAAGGAGCAAATAGGCTACAAATGTAGCCAGCAGTCTGCTCTCTAAGCCATGTGCCCTGGCATAACACATCAGTAAGCCATGCTACATCTCCCCAGAAAAGGCTCTTTTTTCTCATTTATACTTTCATACGTAGCTCATACCATCTTCTGCTGCTACCACTCTAGTCCAAGTCATCATCATCTCTCATCTAGACACTTTTGTATTCACCTCCTAACTAGTGTCCTTACTTCAACACCTGCTTTTCTAGTCTATTCTCACAGCAGTGTGATTCTTTTAAAACTGGAAATTACATCATGCTCTTCTCCTAAACTCTCCAGTGGTTTCCCATTTCATGTAGATAAAAGAGTCTAAAGGGCACCACTTGATCTGGTCACCAAAAGTCTAACAGCATCTTTAACTTCTCTTCTATTCACTCACTTGGATCTAATCACACCACTGGTAGCAACTATTTCTTTGAACATTCAAGTGTCTCCCACTTCAAGGCCTTTCTGTACCTTTTCCCCTCTGTCTAAAAGTTCTTCCCCCCAAAATTTGCATGACTTACTCTCTCATTTCATTGGGGTTCCTGATCAAATTTTTCCATATCAGAAAAGACTTCTCTGACAACCCTATATAAAGTAGTACCTTTATCACTCTCAATATTTAAAGAGCAAATGAATGAAAGCAAACACCTAGAATATAAGATCCTTGAGATCAGTTATTTTTGTCTGTTTTGTTTCAAATTATGTATTCCACTACCTAGGATAGTATTTTATATATAATAAACACAGAATCAACATTTGATGAACAAACAAATAACTATGGTAGTGATACAAAAAGAAGTCAATGCATTTATAAAGTTTCAAGTCTGGGTGACTGAGTGCTGGTATCATTGTCAAAAATTCAAAAGTCTAAAACAGAAATTGATTTAGGGAAAGGGGATGGTAAACTTGATGAATCTGAAGTGACAAAAGATGTTCAGATAGACACATAGACTTAAACAGGCAGAACTGGCACCTTGGTGGCTCAGTCAGTTGGGTGTCTGACTCTTGATTTCTGCTCAGGTTATGATCCCAGGGTTGTGGGACTGACAGAGCTGCTTAAGATTCCCCCCGCCCCTCTCCTGCTGCCCCTCTCCCCTGCTTGCATGCTCTTTCCCAAATAAAATAAAATAAAATAAAATAAAATAAAATAAAATAATAAAAAATAGGCAGAACTAAGGCTCAGGATAAAGCTGAAAAGTAGATATGAGGTCTATCCATGTAGAGGTCTTAGAACAGATGAGACTTCTAAAAGAGTATAGAGTGAAAACAGTGGAAACAGATGAAATTTGGAGACGAATATATTTGTGGTTTGTGAGAGAGAAAAGTAGATTCATCCAAAAAGGCTAAAGAGAATACATTTATTTACTAAAAACCTGTAAAATATGTACTACATACTAAATACTTTGCTGAGTGCTTTTTTTTGCCAAAAATATCAACTGTTAACGGAAAGTAGGAAGATTAAGAGCTGAGGAAAAGGCATTAAACATGAAATTAGTCAATCCCCAGTAATCTTGAAGGCAATAGACTCACAAGAGTTATCCAGAATCAAATGGAAGCCAGATTCTAGTAGGCTGAAGACCAAGGAAATACAGAGGCAAATAAAGACTATTGTTTCAAAGGTTTGACTATAAAAGGAAGAAGGAAATAAGGATATTTCAAAGGTACGCGATGTTGAGGAAAACTACTTTAAGAAGAGACCTGAACTATTTGTGCACATAGATTATAATAATAACACTTTGCATTTGAATAGTGTTCTCTAGCTTATAAGGTGCTATCACATACCTTACTTACTGTAACTGATTCCCTATAAACCCGCAAGGCTTTTAGCAAGAAAATTGGTATTTATCAAGAAATTGAGAGTCCAAGAAGTCAAATTACTTGCTCAAGTTTCCAAAGCCAGAAAGTGGCAAAACAGGAATTAGAACCTGAATCTCTAACTCCATAAAAAAAATAAAAAAATAAAAAAATACGTGTTGCCAGACAGAATGGGGATAATTAACAGAGCAAAGTTCTCGCTGAGGTGGGAGGGGATGGAAGTAAAAAGCACAAATGGATATGTCACCTTATGAAGAGACAGAACAATTCTTCCTCTGTGACAAAAAGGAAAAGATAAACAGCTTAAAATGGTCAAAGAATATGAGACAGTGCAAGGTGAAGAAAAAGAAAGATGAAGGCCTAAAGTTTGCCCTAAACTAGAATAGATAAGAAGAGAGGAGGAAAAGAAGGCCCTGTTTCTAAAGCTGGGTGGCTATCCATGATAACTTTCACTAGAACCTTAGCCTGGAAATTTTCTTGCTTTGCTATCCCACAGTTTCAGGAGCGAGATACACAAAAAAATGAGATACACAAAGCTCTCTTTTAGAGAGAAATACCTATGGATAGACAGGTGTGAAGTTACATACCAGAACTACCAACTCAGAACCAAAAAGTCAACTGATACAGTGTGTCCCATAGTCATCTTGCATTGGGGACAAATTATCTGAGAGTACCTGGAAAGAAAAATGTTTGAGGAAGAGGAACTGGTGAGTGCAAGAATTAAAGGGAACCACAGAGAGAAATTATGTGGAGCACTTTGGCTGTGTTCTGCTTCCTAAAGATAAACTGGCTAAGTCAAAGCAATGTGTACCTGTGGGATAGCAAAGCAAAAAAATTTCCAGGCCCATGTTCTAGTGAAAGCTATTGTAGATAGCCACCCAGCTTTAGAATCAGAGCCTTTCTTTTCCTCCTCTCTTCTCACTTATTCTGGTTTACAGCAAATTTTTTTTTTTGAAACATTTAGTCTACTCTTTCTGAGCTCTATTTCCCCCTCAGTAATGTTTTCATCTCTTTTGGATTGCACCGGCCTAAGGTTTTGGTCCCTTATCAAAACCTCTAAGAAACAATCTGGTAACTCGAATTTGCATCTGAATATACAGGATGTGGTTAAGGACATGGACTTTGGAGTTAGATATACCTTGATTCTAACTCATTCTCTCATTCATTTATTCAGCAAGTATTTACTGAGCATCTATCAAGTGCTTGGCACTGTTCTAGTTGCTAAAGATACAGCTTCAACAAAATAAAGTTTCTGCCCTCATTGAAATTAATACTATCGTGAGTATCGTGGTAGGGATGGGAAGAGGGACTACAATAAATAAACAAGCCCTGCCATTTCTTACTAATCTGATCTTGGGCAAGTCACTTCACTTTTCTAAGCTTCAGTGTCCTCAACTCTAAAATGGAAACAATAAGAACTACCTAAGACTATTTTGAAAAATAGGTTAAATAATCAGCACATAAATGTTAGCTCTCTGAGCTCTGGCCTCATCAGCAATCTTCCAGTTACTGGAACACAACATGCACCCTCCCACCACAGAACCTTTGTATACACTCTTTTGCCTAAAATATTTCACTCCCCTCCCCAACCCTAGCCCTTTTATTTTACCATTGTCTATTATCCTTTCACATCTCAGATCTTAGGGAAGACTTACCTAATTAGGTCAATTTTCATTATATTTGTTCAGAATGACATACAATTACTGTTTATTTAGTTGTTCATTCACTCACTTGTTCATTTATTCATCCAAGACCCATCACCTTTTCCCAGATTACTGCAAAAACCTCTTTCCTAAGTAGGCTCCTTGATATAATCTACTAACTCAGCAGCCAGAGTTAAACTGGAAGTCAGATTGTGATACTTTTCAGCTGAGAGCCCTTCAATGGTTTCCCATTTCCTCAAGGTAAAAGCCAAAGCCCTTGCAGTAGCTTAAATCCAGCAAATCCTCTTCATTCACACCATAGAGCTACACTGGCCTCCTTACTACTATTCCTCAAACTCATCAAGTTCACTCCTATATATCTAGATACTAGTTCCCTCTTCCTAGAATGCTCTTCCCCCAATATCTGCATGATTTGCTCCTTCACTTCTTTCTGATCGCAGCTCAAATGTCAACTTATCCATCAGGACTTAATGTATTTTATACAATAAAATAACCAACTCCCCACCTCAGCCCTCCCTACCTCCTTTCTCCTGCTTGATGTTTCTTCACAGCACTTATCACCTTCTGACATACTATATTTTACTTGCTTATTTGTTATTTTTGAGTATCTTCCCCCTACCACTAGAATATAAACTTAATGAGAGCAGGGATTTTGTTTTATTCACTGTTGTATTGCCATTGTCTCAAACAATACTTGTCACACTATATCTAAGATGATAATTTCCATTAAAAAATGAGCCAGACTTATTTCCAAAATAAACAATTTATACAGCTGGAAAAAATTTAAAATAAAAGTTCAAGTTATTTCATAATAACTAGGCAAAACCCCAATGTCCTTTGGGTATTTCAGTCCACACTAAAGAAGATACAGGGTTAAGAAATGCAAATATTCAAATTTATAAACTAGATGAAGAAAAAATGAGGAAGAGAAAAATGGAACAGGAAATTATAAGAAAGAAAAAAGGATGCACACGTTTAACAACTAAAAAGCATATTAAAGTTGTCACTGATAGCTTAATTTTTTTAAATTTCTAGTGTCGCACTGTGATTCAGATTTCATGTGAAGTATTCATCATAGATAAGTTTCCCAGTTGCTTATAGTCTACTGAGTTATATAAGACATTACAATCATTTTTACATTTTATCTATTCAAAGTGCTAACAGTTCCATACAGTTAGACATTATCAAACATTTCCTACATTCTAATAACCATGAAGTTCTCTATAGAAAATAAGGTGTGGGATCAGAAAGAGAAGAAAAAATAAAACCGTATTATATTCAGAAACAAGGAAATAGAGCTGTTTAGGGGTTTTCCCCAAAAGTTCCCTTAGCAAACCAATTACAAAAAAAATCTTAATAATTACACTTTCTCTGTGTTCAACTGGCATTCATTTCATACAAGTTTCATGTCACTTCTTTCACTCTCCATCTCTCCACCCCTCCCAAGTCACAAATATAGTTAACCTCAGTTGATTGATAGAGGTGAATAACTATATTTAATTAGCACTACTTCATTTATGACAAATATCTGTACCTCACTCAGTGACTTAGGAACAATGATAAGACATCAGCACCTTTTAAAAAGCTCTTTAAGAGAGTTCAGAACTCATTATTAATTCAAAAGCATAAGTTGATGGACATTTAGGCTCTTTCCCTAATTTGGCTATTGTTGAGAGTGCTGCTATAAACATTGGGGTACAAGTGCCCCTATGTATCAGTACTCCTGTATCCCTTGGGTAAATTCCTAGCAGTGCTACTGCTGGGTCATAGGGTAGGTCTATTTTTAATTTTCTGAGGAACCTCCACACTGCTTTCCAGAGCGGCTGCACCAATTTGCATTCCCACCAACAGTGCAAGAGGGTTCCCGTTTCTCCACATCCTCTCCAGCATCTATAGTCTCCTGATTTGTTCATTTTGGCCACTCTGACTGGCGTGAGGTGATATCTGAGTGTGGTTTTGATTTGTATTTCCCTGATGAGGAGCGAGTGGAAGAGAGCCAAAGCATAAGAGACTCTTAAAAACTGAGAACAAACTGAGGGTTGATGGGGGGTGGGAGGGAGGGGAGGGTGGGTGATGGGTATTGAGGAGGGCACCTTTTGGAATGAGCACTGGGTGTGGTATGGAAACCAATTTGACAATAAACTTCATATATTGAAAAAAAAATGAAAGAGAATAAAAAAAAAACCAAAAAAACAAAAGCATATACCAGGTTAATTATAGTCAAAAGTAGATTTGTGAATTTTTCTCTCTTTAAGCCAGAGGATTCAAAAGCAATTTATAAATGAAACTGAAAGCATGTATGAATTGGCTGTTTACATTTTGTTACTCTGGAAGTTTTAAATTTAAAACAAATAAATTTTAAAGGTCAGTTTTCAATATCAGAGTTATTTTAGATGCACTCGGTGATACAAGTTGCCTTAATCAGAAATCCAATTTTACATTTGTCTTGTTAAATTCTGAGCTTTTTACCAAATTATTTTTCTAGGACGATGGTTCCCAAATCTATAGAATTTGTTTAAATGAAGATTCCCAGGCTTCAAGATATCCTATTCAACAGGTTGGGGTGGAGGCATCAAGAATCTGCATTTTTAACAAACACTCAAATCCAGTTAGTTATACAGTTAGTTAATCCAGTTAGGGGTGCTCAAATTATACTTAAAGAAATGCTGATCTATAAAGCCATGGTGGTAGCTATTTTTTACTGATTCTTAACCAATTAGTCTTCTCCCATGGATTCTGGAGCCCAGTATATTTCATTTTGCACCCAGGATTTAAATACTAAAACTGCTTATTCATATGTATTCTGTGAGAGTCTGCTCTACAGCCAGCAATCCTCTAATGCTACAATATAATAGTATGATAATATAAATCTTATAAGACTGTCTAGTTTTTACTCTAAGATTCAAAAATGACATGTCAAGCCTTTAAAAAGAAAATTATTTCCTCACTGTGGAAAACTTGAGCCAGATTGAATTGCCAAATCTAGACTAATCAAAACTTTCAGACCATCAGCATTAGTTTCCCTTAAAATAACTAACAGAAGTGATATTTTTGCTCTTTTCCACCCTAATAATATTAACAGTAGGTAATAATAGTTCTTTTCATTAACAAAAAAGCATCTACTCTTTTTTTTCCATTCTCTTTGCCCTATTGAAGAAAAAAGGCCCTTGAAGACATTTTTAAAAGGAGTAAACACTGATTATATGTACTGAAATATAAGTTATAACATGGAACAACAATATAATTATGAATATATAATATGTAAGACATTGCGCAAGAAGGTTTTGGTACAGGGATGAACTCTGGAACTTATAGTCAATTAAAAATTTTTATTGGGTCAGCCCGATTTGGAACATGACCTATAAAACTAATATCAACTTTCGTTTATCAGCCAGTGGGTCATCCACTGGCTACCACTAGCTATATTTTGGGTCTTTGATATATCAGTCTTACAAATAATATCTATTTAGTTTAACTACTTTATACTTGCTTTGGTTTTGGTTTTGGTTTAGGTTTTTTATTTTTTGGTTTCCTTCTATGTGCTATTTACCTCATCTCCTAACCTTAGGAGACTTGAGGAAGGTCATTTTGCTTAACCAAGTTAGTAAATTCATGTTGCCTATTCCCTGTTTGGAGTGAGCACCAAATAATTGAGCACTAGAAGCAGGATGAGGAATGTTGAACTTGTGTAACTGTAATAGAATATTATATGAAAAGGATAAAGTATAGTTTTTAAGCTACTAAATGTCCCTTTGCAGAATACCATTTAATATGCTTCAATGTTCAATAGCAAACTAAAAGTGATCTAGATTTAAAATTTAACTAAAATTCTAGATCCCAGTACATTTCAATTTATATCCATGCTTTAAATATTGAAATCATTTATTCAATATGTATCTTGAGAGCCTCCTATACAGCTGGCAATCCTCTAATATTATAACGCTTATAAGACTATCTGCTTCAGGATTCAAAAATGACATGTAGCTCCCAATCATGTACAGGTTGGTCCAAACTCCTGAATATTACACAAAGTCCTTCAAATTTTCATCCTGTTTTTCCTGTCTTGGGGCCCACCACCTCCTCAAAAAAAGTATTAATGGTTTAATAATTTATTTGATGCTTTCCATTTTCCAGGGACTATTGCCAAGCAATGTGTATAGTAACATTATAAATAAATATTATTCGATATATTTTTAAGGAGAAAAACTGTGGATCAGCATTTTACCCATGATCACAAAAGCAGTATAAGATGAAGTCAGGATTCAAATTCTGGTCTGAGCACGCTCCAAAGTACATGCTGTTAATCATTAAGATTAAGTACATCCCCTTCATACTCCTTCATTCCATCCACAAAAAATTACATCATAAGTCTCCACATATGCCATGAACTTCCATGCCTCTATGCTTTTGCCCATGGTTTTTGTGCTTCTGGGTGTGTCCTTTTTAAATCCTTCCTCCATACCTCATGATGATTCAACATTCAAAAATAGTTATTAAAATACTTATTCTGTGCCTGGCATTGTTCTAGGCACAAGAGATAGAATAATAGAGCAAAGGAGCAAGAGCCATTGTGGGGCTTACTTTTTTTAAACTCCTATTCCCCTATCAATACTGGACTCAAAGTCACTGCTTTATTCAAAATTTTCCTTACATATCTTCTTTTAAATTAATTTCTTCTTCTGTTAGCTTACAGCACTTTATAAAAACCTTCATCATTGGATAGTATACAGTACTATAATTATGTACCTATCTTATCGCCCCCTCTAACCCATAAGCTCTTTGACAAAAAGAAACCTGTCCTGTTTAGATTTGTATCCTCAGCCTTTAGCAGAATACTTGGTTCATAAGCAAATGCTCAAGAAATGTTTTGTGAGTGAGCAAATAGAAAACTTGAGATGCCATCTCTATGGTCTGTATAAGTTAAACATTTTAATCACTTGAGGGAAAATACTATAATTTAATTTATAAAATCATTCACAGAAAAAATGGTAATCACAAATATTTAAAGATATATTTATATCTTGGATTTTTTAGCATTCAGGTTTATATTACATGTTATATAACATGTTAAACAATAACAATCTAATTTCAAATAAGCTGCCATAAGTATATAATTACTATACAGCCTCACTGTTCAATATGTAAGATAGATAATAGTATTCATCACAGTTAACTTAGTTATTATTAATTGATGACTCATCTGCACAGCTGATGTAATTGCAAGATTATTTCTTCAGTGTTCTATTGCAATAGGAAACAAAATAAGTATTGATTAAAAATAAAGACATGGATGGAACTAGAGTGTATTATGCTAAGCAAAGTAAGTCAAGCAGAGAAAGACAAATATATAATTGCACTCATATATGGAATTTAAGAAACACAACAGATGAAAAAATATAGGGGAAGGGAAAATAAGATAAAAACAGAGAGACAGGCAAACCATAAGAGACTCTTAAATACAGAGAACAAACTAGGAGTTGCTGGAGAGGAGGTGGGGGGGGATGGGCTAAATGGGGGATGGGCATTAAGAAGGGCACTTGTTGGGATGAGGACTGGGTGTTATATGTAAGTAATGAATCACTGATTCCTGACACCAATACTACACTGTATATTGGGGTACCTGGGTGGCTCAGTTGGTTGAGCGTCTGACTTCGGCTCAGGTCGTGATCTCACAGCTAGTGAGTTCGAGCCCGCATCGGGCTCTGTGCTGACAGCTCGGAGCCTGGAGCCCGCTTCAGATTCTGTGTCTCCCTCTCTCTCTGCCCCAACCCACTCGCATTCTGTCTCTGTCTCTCTCAAAAATAAACATTAACAAAACAAATTTTTTTAAAATACTACACTGTATATTAATTAAGTTGAATTTAAATAAATAAACTTAACAATTTCTAACAGAATAAAAAATAAAAGACATGAATAGTAATAATTGTGCAGAATACAAATTATTTGCATATGTATATTGATTTTTGTTAAAAATCACATGACTTTAAATGTAATCAAATCTAATTCCTTCTGAAGAGGGTTATGGTTTCATGAACTGAGAAGTTAACTTTAGAATATACTTTATACTTATTTTTAATTGCTTGCTTTTATATATTTTGCAGATTCCAAATTATCTTTAAATTGCCTTTGTATAATGATGTACTTATATACATAAAACACCAATGTATAGGCTAACAGCCAAAGCATGAAATATGTATGCAAGTTTCCCCTTAAGAATATGAACTAATGTAATAATACAGTTTACTTGTAGGATCATAGAATTTTAGATCTAGAAGGGCCCAAATAGAACATCTTTTTCAACACTTTCATTTTAAAGATGAAGAAATGTGGTGTTGAAAGGTGAGCTAATTAACATTTTGATTAGCTTTTTAAGTTTTCAGTGAGTCCCTCTCCCCAGAAAAACAGTCGTTCAAAACATTTGTAATTGTTCTTCTCTCCCCCATCTCAATAATACAGCTCAGCTGACAGACTACTTCAAGATCTGTTGATCATTCAGCTTATTACTAAACTAAACAAGTCAAAGATACACAATAAGAAAGAGAACCATAAAATATTTAAAATAACTAGGAAAACAGGAGTTTAATAAGCAACTTTGGGGTCTTCAAAATAACCACCAAGCATATCAAATTAGAATATGCTATTCTCTTACTTTTTTCTTTTTTTTTTTTTAATTTTACCATTCTCCAGTTTTAAGGCTTCAATTAGCCAATCATTCACACTTATTTTACTGTACACTTAATATATGCAAGACACTTAGCTAGACATCACAGATGACCAAAATTATCTAAGACATGACCCTGGTCCTTAAATTACTTGCAGTAGCTGACCCTAATCCACCTTTCCAAGTCTTCTCACCATTCATATTCTGTTGTTAGCTTCGAGTCAGATTACAATCTCCTGGAGGGCAGGGACAATTTATACTTCTCTGTAAACCCAGAAATGCTCCCCATCTTTTACATTCCAATGCACACAGAAAAAATGCTAAGATTTGTATGTCATGCTGGAGGAAACTCTCAAGGATGCTAGTGGCTAGAAGTGCTTGTTCTGACCAGCCATCCTGAACTCTACTTGGCACCATTAAAGCTGGAAGGATCCATATCTTGGAACATTTATAATCCAAAGAACAAACTTTGCACAGCACACCAGCTGTGTCCCATAGTCCCTATCATCGTTCTAGACCACAGTAGGTACTCAACAAATATTTCTTGAGTTAAGATAATAGTACATGGAATGCACTGCTGACATTAGAAGATGAAGTGAGCAAAGTAAGCGCCAGACCTCAACTTGAAATAGCATTACAAATTTTAGATTCTTATACTAAAAATTCCAAGTTACCCACATCCTATTTGCAGAATTAATGAACAAATAACACTCCAGTTGGGAGGAGATGCTTAAAAAGTAGCTCAGAGCTGTATTGAGTTTAAAGACAAAGTAATCCATAAACATCTATAGTTACGGATTGGCTTGCTTCCCCCCATCGCCCGCAAAAAAAGATATGTTGAAGTCCTAACACCCAGTACCTCAGAATGCAACTTTATTTGAACATAATTGCAGATAAAATCAGCCAAATGAAGATGAGGCCATATTGGAATACAGTGGGCTCTTAATCTAATCTGACTACAGTTGTTATAAGTAGACAGCCATGCGAAGACACAGAGACACAGGGAGAACATCACGGAACGTCAAAAGGCAGAGAATGGAGTTACACAGCTGCAAACCAAGAAATGCCAACCACTGCCATCAAGCTTCCAAAAGCTAGGAAGAAAGAAGGAAAATTTCATACGGAAAGTAGCCACTACCAACACCTTGATTTTGGACTTCTATCCTCCAGAACTGCAAGAGAATAATTTCCTGTTGATTTAAGCCATTTCACTTGTGGTACTGTGTTACAGCAGCCCTGGGAAAGAATAATCTATCAAAAATGTCTTTGAGCAAAACTATTTCAAGAAGTAGGGACAAAAATTTTTTTTCTTCCTTTTCTCTCTCTTCTTTTAGCTTTCTTCCTCCCTTCTCTTTCTCTTTTCATGTTTCCTCCTGTTTATAAAAACAATTGTATTCTCCCTATTCTAAAATTTTAAAAAAGCCCTCTCTCAGTGGTCTCTGTAACATTAAGGGACTGTCCCCATTCACTTGCTCCTTAAGCTACCAAGCTCCTTTGGAAAGCATTCTACTGTTTTGTCACTCCTTCCGGATCATCATTTTCACACCACAGTGCTCTGTCTTCTAGCTTCTGACTTCACCAATAAGCTCCTATTGACAAATCCTCATTTTCTAAAATTCTCAGCATTATTTGATACTGTTGGTCACTCCCTTCTTATTGAAATTCTCTTCTCTTTTCACTTCTGTGACATAAAAATTTTCCTAGTTATTATTCTTTGATTAGTATTATATTGTTCTTTCACTGTCTCCCTTCCCTCCCCTTCTTAGGATACCATATGTATAATTCCATGGTTGTAATTATCACTCCTTTACAGATAATTTCCAAATCTGCATCTCTAGCCCAGACTTCTCTTCTAGTTGCACTTCCGTACAGTATAATTTTGTGGTTAAGAGCACAGCATCGGATAGATCTAATTTTAAGCCCCAGCTCTGTCATCTACCAATTTTGAAACTTTAGGCTTCTCACTTCTCTTATCTGTAAAATAAGATTGACAGTAATAACAGCTATTTTATTAGGTTGTTAGAAGGATTAAATGAGAATGTCGTTTGTTTGTTTGTTTGTTTGTTTGTTTGTTTTTAGAGAGTGAGAGAGACCATGAGCAGGGGAGAGGGGCAGAGGGAGAGAGAGAATCCCAAGCAGGCTCCACACTTAGAACAGAGTCTGACCCTGGACTCAATCCCAGTGATGCTGGGATCATGACCTGGGCTGAAATCAAAAGTTCAAGGCTCACCCAACCGGCCCACACAAGCAACCCAAAAATGCCTTCTAAGTAGTGATTTATACTATTCTTCTTCCATAGGAAGTTTTTCAGTAAATATCACTTTGCTGTCATTTTAACTATTTGACATGTCCACATATTGGTCCAACTAGCACCTCAAATTTAATACGTAGGATATCACCACACCTTGTCCTACCCCCAAAATTATTATCCTTCCATAGCATCTTACCTTCTCTATGGACCAAGCATAAAATCCAATTGAGACTATGAACTCATTTAAGAATGTAAGGACTTATAAATTCTCCCCTGAACTATCCTGAAGTATAAAATAAAATTATTAATCTTATTCAACCCAGTATTATAGTCATTATGTTTTCCCATATCCCAACCCCCACTAGATTGTAAACTTCATTAGAGCAGAAACATCTTATATACTGTGTAGAATCTAAAAGAGAACCTTTGAACACATGCTCAAAGACTATCTACTTAGACAAACTGAGATTGAAGCTCTTAAAAGTATCTAAACTCACAAATTAGGTTTAAAGATCAGCTAGTCTAATTTCTTCCTCACCTTCTCAAGTAAGCCTCATAATCTCATTCATAATAATAAAAAGAGTCAACAAATATTGGTTGAAATTCAGAACTCCCAGCACTCTACCCCACACACACACCACCAAAAAACAAACAAACAAACAAACAAAAAAACCCAGTAACAACTAATATTCATGTGACAGGCACTGTTCTAAGCATAGGTTGATAGGTTAAAATATTCATTCCCCCACCTGTTAACTATACAGTTGTAGGCAAGTTACTTAACCTCTCTGTGCTTATTTCCCTCACCAACAAAATAAAATATGTTTTTTTATTTATGAGTATATTCATAAACTATGGTAACTAACTTGAAGAGTTATTTTTGGTTTTACATGAGACATGCACATAAAGCATATGCTTAATAAATGTTATTTGTTTTTATTGGTGTAAGAATATAAACATATGTGACTATAGAGAAAATCCTGTTCTAAACTATAGTAATCAGTAAACAAAATTGAATGAGCTTGCAAAGTGAATGAAAATGCTTTATGAAACATACTGATATAAAAGGAAAGTATCAATGAGTTTAATGGAAGAAGATCAATCAAGTATGGGCCTTTTAGAAGTATGCAAGTGTTTATTTGTGTGTGTATGTATACATATATACACATATATATGCAAAATAATTAATAAACAGTCCCCAATTTATCTATTTAAATAAAATTTAACATATGCATCAACTTTTCTTTGATTCTAATAGGGAGTATTTAGAAATAAGTTTAACATATTTTTCTGGATATTAACTTAAAATTATTGTAAAAGATTTTTTTTAATTAAAATGACTAAAAACTGAGCCTAAGTGATTTTTTAAAAGAAAGAATTTCAAAATTGGGGACTATTTACCTCTTTTAATTTATTTTGCTGAAACCACTGATTGCAGCATCCTGATGGAAGCATATAAAAATGTTTTTAGGGGTGCCTGGGTGGCTCAGTCAGTCAAGTGTCTCACTCTGGATTTCAGCTCAGATCAGGATCTCATGGTTCGTGGGTTCAGACCCCATGTCAGGCTCTGTGCTGACAGCGTGGAGCCTGCTTAGGATTCTCTCCCTCCCTCTCTCTCTGCCCCTCCCCTGCTGTCTCTCTCTCTCTCTTTCTGTCTCTCCCTCTCTCTCTCAAAAAGAAGAAAAAGAAATGTTTGCAGTCTCCTTCCTAGAAAGAGAATGGAACTAGGTACATGCATCATTGCACATATGAGCAGCTTATTTTAGCCTATTCAACAACTCTTTATGGATCTTTTATTTTGAAAATGTTAAGAATTGGGTGGATTCTTTTTTAAAATTTTTATTTAAATTCCAATTAGTTAACGTACAGTGTAATATTAGTTTCAGATGTAAAATATAGTAATTCTACTCTTCTTTACATCACCCAGTGCTCATCACAAGTGCACTCCTTAATCCCCATCACCTACTTAACTCATCCCCAAACCCACCTCCCCTCTTGTAACTATTAGTTCACTCTCTCTACTTAAGGGTCTGTTTCAAAAAGAGAGAGAGAGAGACAGAGAGAGAAAGAGAGTCTGTTGCTTGATTTGCCAAGAATTGAGCTGATTCTTTAACCCTCAATTCTTTCTTTCAGTCACTTCAATTTAAATGATGTATCTGGCTCTAAAAATGATCTGGTCTAGTAGGGACAGGATCTGGCTTAGCCTCAGTCTCTGTTCTTTGGTGCTAATTCCTCCATAACTTCAGTAGGGAAAAAAAGGAAAAGTAAAAGAGAAGGGCCAGATGGGCCATAGATTTCCCTTCCTATCGTAGAGAACAAAGAAGTCTATGATAGGAAATCTTTAGCAACTTGTATAGTCTGTAGACTAGGATGGGACAACCTGACTCCCTCTTTACTTCTCAATACCTTCTGCCATATCCTACCCTTACAGAGAGCCACAGAAATAACCTTACCCTGACAAGAACAGTAGAGAGGGACATGTACTTGAATGGGAAGAAGCATGTTGCTATGTTCTTTTGCCTAACCCCAGAAGTTCAAGACCGCCTAGAGACGCCAATAAAGAAATCTTTTCTCCTCCGTTTCCAGCCAAAAGAAGCTTATTTTTCCATTAATCTAGTATATGGGAAAGCTAAGACAGAGAAGTCTTAAGTATGTTCCCTCCTGTCCATAATCTAAATCTGACAATAGCCCCCAGTAGATTGATGGTGAGAATAAAATTTTATCTAGCAGCTGAATAGTCAACAGGAAAAAATATGGTATTAATTAATTAATTAATACTAATGCCATTTATTAGAACAATTATTTGTTACCATTAACATTTCTCCTATTTAAGTTAAAATTTAAAGGGAATATAATATATAGATACAAAAACAGATAAACAGAGAACCTTGACTGCAGCCTCTCTGAACACAATTCTACTTCTTTTATTTAAGCTTAATTGTATTTCCATCCTCTATTTTAAGTAGAATCTCACGCATTCCCTTGTCTTGTTAATTAGAACAATAAATGACCAATATGTAATGGCATTTATCAACTGCTCACTGAAACAAAGGAACCGTATCAGGGCTGACACAAATGATTGCCCTGATTAGAGAAGTGTATAATAGATAATTTTACAATGAAGATTACATATAAATGACCAAGAATCAGGAGGTTATTTTTGTTATTCCTCTAAAAAATACTACAAAACCTATGAAAGAATCCAAATGGCCCAAGTGAGTAAGTCATGTACTTCATATATGGCCAATAGTGCTAATAAATGAGTTTAACCCTTTATCTCCCAAGGCATATCTACATTCTTCTAAGCAGAGTTCAGAACATGAGATTATTATTCCATAAATTTTATTCACAAACTGACTTTTCATAGTATCATTCCCTGTATAATAAATTGAATTTTCACCACTAAAATTTACAGCAGGGCAGCAGAGTGTATAGTAGTCTTTTCACAGCAAGATTGTCCCAATAATTCCTACACTATATAATTTCAGTTAAAGCTGCTAAGCATAGACTATAATTAAGTTAACATTCAAGACTTTACTACATTTCTCTATAAAGTATAAATACAATTTGGCACACAACTGGTATTTCTGAAGTGTGTGGATTCTCTGTCATTCATACAGTTGAAACATCCATTGCACACTCTGAGTTGTATACATAGACACCAAGCACTGAAGTAAACAGGAAATATTATGCTAACATGACTATAGTATTGATGAATAAAAAAACATAACCCCAAGGCTAAGCTGCCAAATAAGTAGTGAATTAATTTCTGTAAAGTACTCCAATATTACAAAGGTGTGTTGAAAGGTGTCTGCTCATGTTTCAAATTAAACGCACTGCTGGTCAGCATTAGCACCTCAGCTTTGAACACCAGCCATTTGCCTATAACACTTCAGGGGCTAGGAAAAACGGATTTGCCGTTCACACTGGAATAATTAGAACATGTCAGGAAGAATTAATTTCCTCATTTTTCAAAAGGATACACAGAAATTACCATGTTATTATATGACAGGGTCCCTTGGAGAATTATATTAAATTTAATTTCTAGCGCAGCCCACACAACAAATTAAAGTCATAAATAAGATGGAAAGAAGCGGGACGCAGAGCATATGTTTATGGCAATGAGTGAAGCCAAGGGACCAGAAACAACTATCTTCATTTCATTTTATTTAAATCAGCCAGACACTGTGTATCTGAATGACAGCACTTGTTAATGGTGCTGAGATTATAGGCTCCTTAATTTTAGAAAACAGAAGCAGTCAGTCAGTGTCTGAAATAGTACATTTCCTACAATGCAAAAATTAGTATAAATTTACTTCCCTTTCAAGTCCATTCCTTTTTGCCCTGCAGCAAGTTTCACAAAGATAAACTTATCTTTGATAATATTGTTTCTCTATTTGTCTTCTCTTTGGGCAATTTTCTTGGGTCAAAAAAAATGAGAAAAGTAAAATAGAAGAGTCACCAGGATAAGTGAAATTTTCAAACACAGTGTTTGTCCAAAATACAATCTTCCTGCTCCATCCTGTAAAAACATCTACCAGTTCAGAGCTGCAAGACAAAATTCTTTCATTAAATTTAATACAAAATGTTTTTCTTATACTGCTTATCAAATTGGAGTGAAACTGCTAAAGATATTGTTCAATCACCCTAAAACCACTAGACTTTTTAGTATTCATTAAGCCCTAATGTGTGTATGGAACAGAAAAGATTATAGAGGCCACTAATAATACAACCTCGACTCATATCCAGAAACCTCTCCACTTCCTTCTCTTCCTACTTGAATCACTCCTCAAGTATCACCTCTTTCCCTTCCATTTCAGCCAGCCGTGGGCAACCAGGAAAGGGTTCTTACTCATGGTCATATCATCTACACTGACATCAGCTCAAGCCCAGCATAGAAACATTAATAAAACTTTAATAAATATGTTGTAAAATATTAATGATATTATTGATTCCTTCCCTTCTCCTTGTATATATGTACACTTTTATTTGCTATTTAAGTTATGGGTAAAATAACCAGACTGGAAGCAATGACTCTCTTAATTTTTTCCTACATACTATAAAAACACTCAAGGTGTCCTATAGAAATTAATGTTCTTTCATTGAGAAGTCAAAACCTTCCCCAACTTTAAGGCTAGACCTAGACCTAGACCTACATTCTAGACCTACCAACAATCCAAATGCTTCAAACACCAATTATCAAAACAAGTTATACTATGTTAATGACTCATTAAAAATGTCCCATGAATGCATAATTATATTGTCTTTTAACATGAAATATGCTCATTCTATACCAAGTGCAAAAGAAAAGAAACTTTAAGGAGTAATGTTTAGAAAACTGAAATTAGTAAAATAAAAGCAATGAAAAATCTGCCGTGAAAGAGAATCATTGGTAAGTTAGCTAACTTTTTTCTCCTTCCAATACAGATTTAACCTCCATGTATTAACCTACAGATTCTATATCATAAATGTTAAGATTACTCACAGCCCCAGAAACATGCTGGCATTTTATCATGCTTAATAACTGAAGACATTCTTAAGGTGAAAAAGGAGTTTGTACACTTTAAGAAATGACTGTCGTGAAACTGAGCACTCCCTTGGGTGCAACAAACTTTAAATAATTTGTGAATCAATTAACTGGCGACTCTCTTCATAACACAGATTTCACACTCCCAGGTCACTGCATTATCAGCCTGATACGAATCATAACATTTTGGAGAAAAGTTCATAATTGAAATCATTAATTAATTTAACAGGACTTTTAGTTATGCATTGCATTAAACAGCTGTAAAGGAGCAGAGATTAATTAGTTGTTTCTCTGACAATTTTCACTGCTGCTATTACTTGGTGGAAAACTTTTCAACTTGTAAAGCACATCATGCTCTCTATAATGTGGTAGTGACCTATTGAAGCAATTTAAAGTTGAAGGAACTCTAATTTCTTTAAAATGAAGTCTGAAACCTCTGAGGTGTTTCTCTGGAAGAAAAAAAAAATAAATGAAAAATAACAAACATTGTAAAGCCTGACCTTCTCTTTATGTGAAAATGAAACCTGCGTCTGGAATAAAGTCTTAAAAGTATATATTGTATGTACGGAGTTCACAGAAATGAGGAAACCAAAGCTATATACCCAGATAACATTTGTCTGTAGCTAGCAAGATGAGAGGCATTCACATATTTTGTATATTCTACTTTTTCTCTTAGAAATAGAAATAAAAGCTATTAACCATAAATAAACTGTTATTTGTGTTAGCACCCAGTGTCTTTACTTCTTAGAATTTAGAACCATTTGACTGACCTGTAAGTTGTCTAGCAAATCTATTGGCTGACAAAGTATAAGTAAGTTCAAAAAGCAACTCAAAAAGGACCATTTTAAGGAAAAGTGACTAACAACTCTTTCAATACATTATTTCAAACTCCTTCCTTATGTTGTCACTCTCTGCACAACTTCATCATTTTAGTCTCTTACATAACAGCTTAATATCTTGTTTGCTATAGTAAAGGCACAAAAAGGTATATCATGGAGATTCTAATAAAATGGGTAATTTCCTAGAAAATTCCACATCTTACTGAAATTAATTTGTTGAAATTAAACATTTTTCAGGTTCATATCAGGAAATAATCAATTGCACCACCAAAAACTCTCAAGTGTATTTCTTCAGCCTAATTCCTTTCCCCATCCCCTCTGCTCCACATGTGGCAATGATATTGAATTATTACAATTCTCAAAACATACCAGGCCTTTTTAATCTCTAGGTGCTTTTTACAAGTGCTATTCCCTGGATTTAGAACATTCTCTCTATCTTCACATCCTCTCTAAGTAATTCCTTATAACTCCTTTAAGAAGCAGATCTAATGTTAACCTACTCAATGAAGCCTTCCCCAAAATTCTCTCTGGAAAATTTCAAATTCTATGTATCTTATTTCATTCATATCTCAATCCTAAGGCTAATATGTTGTTATATTTTCTCTCTACCTGTCTCTCCATTAGATTTTTAAGATACTTAAAGGCTGGCTCTAATATGCTATTCACATTTAAGTCTCAAACATGTCTATCTGGAACATATTAAGCCCTCAGTAAATATCCGTTGAATTAAAAGAAAAAGAATAAATAAATGAATATGCACGTATTTATTTCCACATTTCATTTTAATAATATTTATTAAGCATCTGCTATAAATCAACCATGGTATTAGGTGCTTGACAAAATCTCCACAAATTTTTAAAATAAAAAATAAAGATAGTTCCTCTACCTTTTTACCTTATCTATTTTTTAAACATTTGACCTAACCTATTTTTTTTTTTAGATCTTATTTAAAAATTTGTCATTATTGAGGCGCCTGGGTGGCTCAGTCGGTTAAGTGTCCGACTTCGGCTCAGGTCACAATCTCGCAGACTGTGAGTTCTCGCCCCGAGTCAGGCTCTGTGCTGACAGCTTGGAGGCTGGAGCCTGCTTCGGATTCTGTGTCTCCCTCTCTCTCTGCCCCTCCCCCTCTCATGCTCTGTCTCTCTCTCTCTGTCAAAAATAAACATAAAAAAAAAAAATAAATTAAAAATATAAATAAATAAAAATAAAAATTTGTCACTGTTATCTACTGAAACTTGGAATGAAAAAGTAAGAAGTAGAAACTGAAATTAATGTCATTTTAGGATATCTTTTGTCATCAAAACCCCTTTGGATCAAAAGATCCCTTTCCCGGGAGGCAAATTATATGAGCATGTTAAAAATAGTTTATGCTTGTGGTTCTACCAAGGCTCCCCTATCTAGCCAATATACATGAAAGTAAATGAAAACAAGAAGTGTTTTCTCACTTGAGCAGAAGTATGAATCATTGTCTTTTCTAAGATACCATGTTATAAAGTCAAAGTTAATTACAGTGCTATTTCCTCTTTTAGATGCATTATTTCTAATAGTTTACTGTGGAGGTGAGGCAAATAGTAATTATTTATGTCTCGTTATTCGTATTTTCTCACATATCTTTATATCTCATTTATTTCTCATTCCCACGCACTATAATGGCAAGGATAAGTTGGCATTTTCTATAAGTGCTGTCTTTTAAATAAGAATCTGTGACAATTTTGCTTTTAATAAAGTTGTTTCCTGATTCCAAATAACTTCTTTATCTAAATGTAATTGTCATTTCAGCGCTCTTGTACAAATTAAATGAGGTAACACATGTAGGTGTTCAATAAATGGTAATTCTCTTTGCTCCTCCTTACCCCAAAACACATAGGACCCAAAGAACACATCCTAAAGCAGGTTGTCATTATGGAATCATTCTGACATTGTGTGCAAAACCAGCCTCCATTCTGCAGATATTTAATGGATTGCTAAATAAAAGACTAAAGAGAGAGAAAAGTGAGGTATCTGTTTTTGTTATAAATTGTTGAATGGACAAACATTGAAATCAAGAGTGATAAAGAGTAGGGATTAGGTTTCCTAAGTAGATTATAGATTGCTGGTAATGTGTCTACTTTCTCTCAGCCAATTCCTCTTTGTGACCAAGGAGGCTGGCCAAGGTTAGATTTAAAGCCCAAAGTGTAGAACAAAACAAAGTTAACTTCCACATAAGAATCAATTAATAATATTTGCTGTGTTTGCCCCATCATAAAAATTCAATTATTTTGGTTACCTTTAAGAGATACTAGAACCAATGGTGGTATGGGGAGGTTTCATCTTGAGAGCAGTACATGATCCTAAGATGCAGAAGAATCTTGAATCAAGAATAGAATCTGTATCTAAAAATGTATAAGCTTGGATTCTACTTAAAGATTCACATTAAAATAGAAAAATAAGATAACACCAGAGTAATATTAGATCTATTATTTTATACTCAATAAACCAGGGAAACTGTAACTTATATAATCCACCAACTCTACAGATTCTTTCCCAACTTACAGTGAATTACTGCTCTCCTTTACCTCCCATCTTATTGAAATATAGATACACTTTCTTTCTTATCTCACTCTACCAACACACTAAAAAAAATGCCCTATGTTTTGAATATTTGTGTATTTTCCCAACATAATTGCAGCCATGCATGTGAGTGTTTTTACATGCTTATTCATAAACCAAATCTGTCTACCCACAGCAATATTTTACAGTTTCATCAACATATCTCTGTCATGTACCTATTATTGATCATGTACTTATTACACTCTACCATCACGGAAAGTACTCCTTTCTTACCTTCCTCTGGACTTCAAAGCACGTTTTTGTAGTATCTTTTTTTTTTAAGTGTTAATTTCTTTATTTTGAGAGAGAGAGGGTGTTCAAGTGGGGTAGAAGCAAAGAGATAGGGAGAAAGAATATCCGAAGCAGGCTCCACACTGTCAGTGCAGAGTCCGATGCAGTGTCCGATCCCAGGAACCGTTGAGATCATGACCTGAGCTGAAATCAAGAGTCAGACACTTAACCGATTGAGCCATCCAGGCACCCTTGTAGTATCTTTACTTATTCAACTTCATCTTATTCCACTTTGTCTGAGTACCCTTGAAGAGGCTGGTTTTAGAATCCTGACCTTGAGTTCTGTGAGGTTTATAGATCTAGCACTCCTGCCTCCTTTTAAATTCTCCACTAGATAGCATCACATAGCAATTACATACTGCACAAGTCCATCACCTTGTATAAAAAAATGCATTTACAAAGGCTCATTTATAGTTAGTGTAGCAGAAGTATCTGAGTTAGTGCTAATTTCTAGTGTGGAATCTTTGGTTTTTCTCCTAAATGGCCATACAAAGACCATAGACACATCCGAAGAAGATACAAAGTAGAAGGCAATATTTCAACATTTTCCAGAATTGGACAATAGATTTCTTTTTAAAATATGTGTTTGCTTTATGGGAGAAAGAACAGAATGCAAGAAGACAAAAAGGATAGGGGCCCTAGGTGGTTCAGTCAGTTAAGGGACTGACTCTTAATTTAGGTTCAAGTCATGATCTCATGGTCGTGAGATACAGCCCCGTGCTGGGGCTCTGCGTTAGGCATGGAGCCTGCTAAGATTCCCTCTCTCCCTCTCCCTCTGCCCCTCTCTCCCACGTGAGCTCTCTCTCTCTTTCTAAGAAAGAAAGAAAGAAAGAAAGAAAGAAAGAAAGAAAGAAAGAATAATTAAGAAAGGATGTTATCTTTCTATATCACCATTTTAATAAACACAATGTCCATTTCTGCCTTACTTAGAAGATAAGAGAATTATCTTTCTAACAAGAGAATGAAGGTTAAAATATAGATTACAAGGATTGCACATAAAAATGCAAAATGAAAGAAGAGGCAGAGAGGATGAGAAGATAGAGGGGAGGAGGGGGGGGAAGGACAGGAAAGAAAAGTCATAAAAGAGGAGAGGAAAGATACAGAAAGGGGAAAAGAGAGAAGTTATTGTGTATTAAACTTAAGAATGTGACAGAGGTTGGGGACAGAAATAAAAGAGGTCATAAAAACCAACTGTATCCATTATTATTTTCTTTCTAAAATATTTCCTCTTTTCCAGAAAAAGATGGGAAAAATGAGGTAAGTGAATTACCTTCACAAATAATCACTTTTCTTTGACCTAATTAGTTTCATGGAGCCGATAGCTCCACACCTTACTTAAGAATTTTAGTGGTCACATTTCTGCATACTCCAAGTGATCCCAAACAATTTCTCCAATGTATTACACATATAAACAAGTTTTCTTCAAAACCAGGCATGATAGTCATTTTTTCCTCCGTTTTTCTCTTCAACAAATATAGTTATTACAGAAAACGAAAGGAAAATTCCACTCTTCATTCATGTTTGAGTTCCTCTGACTCACTAAAATATCCTGGCCTGTAGCATAAGATGTAATCCATGTATATCTATTTCTTCTTTCCTTAAAAAGAAAAATTTTACAAGACTTAATTATACAAGAGCTAAATAAAGCAGCAAGTTTTTCTATCCATGGCTCTAGAGAGGGTTTTCTTTCTTCTTTTCTTTTTCTATTTTTCTTTAGAGAATGAAATTATTTTATGAAAAACTTTCAATTTACATCATTAAAAATATGTGGCATTCATCATCATAAGTCTGTTTTTCTTTCCTTTATGATATAGACTCTACAATTTTTTGAAGCCAAAATTAAGAAGTTTAATTAGAGTTAAGAGAAAGAGCATGGTCATTGAGTCAAACAATCTTCAATTTGTAAATTTATCATTTATTGTGTTACTCTTGGAAAAGTTGATTATACTACTCTGATCCTCAATTTGATCAATTATAAAAATGAGTATAAGAATAGTTTCTATATCATAGGGTAGTTATGAAGCTTAAATGAGAAAATTCTCATGACAAATAAACAGAAAGCATTTAACACAAAATTTGGCACAACTAATTCTTAAAACATGGTGTTATTAATAGATCATATGCCACTATTGAGATATAAAATTTATCTTCCTAATAAAATTAGTGTCCTTTGGAGGGTACTTAGTTCTTTAAAAACAATGGTATATCAAAGAATATGAAGATCAAATCTTTAAAAAAAAAAAGCTTGCTTATTTAATGCAACACTTTTCAAACTGTGGGTTGATGAATAAAATCAATTTTCTGAGTTCCAACTGTCATTTTCTTATTAAAAAGAAGAGAGAATGGAAGGGAAGAGAGAGGAAACAAAAGAAGAGGGGGCAAGGAGAAAGAAAGAGAAAATAGAACACATTGCACATATTAAGGGTAAGTATTGTTCATGAAAACTTTATTTCAGTTATATTATATTACATGGCCAAAATAAAAATTTATGGGGACCTGGGTGGCTCAGTCAGTTAAGCATATGACTTTGGCTCAGGTCATGATCTCACAGTTCGTGATTTCAAGCCTCACATCAGACTCCCTGCTGTCAGCACGGAGCCCTCTTTGGATCCTCCGTTCCCCTTTCTCTGTCTGCTCCTCCCCGGCTCGTGCCCTCTCACTCACTGTCTCTCTCTCTCTCTCTCTCTCTCTCTCTCTCAAAAATAAATGAACATTAAAAAAATAAAATTAAATAAAAATTTATTTCTTACTCTGAATCATTTAAAAGAAGTTCAAAAGCCTCTAAACTTAATGGGAACTAGAACAAATGAATCCATGAGTTTCATGTCACAGGGAAAGATCCAACCACCTTGCTCATTCAAAGTTTTCTCTAATTTGGAATGTAGCAACTGAAGTCATGTAGTGCCCTTTGGGATATCTTTTGATATCTTCTTTTTTGAAATTCTGTAAGACAGAAGCAACTACCTTTCAGAGTTTATCCAAGGGCAAGACGGAGACTAGATGGCTTCTAGCTCTAGGATCATGAAGGAAGCAGTGATTTAAAATGAAGAAAAGTTAACAGAATTAGAACGATTTAAGAAGTCATTCTTTTCACATTCAATAAGTTCAGGCACTTACAAATAAAAGACCAAGAAAATAACTCTCCTTTGAAAAATCTGATGGATTTGTGGGATAAAAGGACTGGAAAGTGTCACCCACTTTCAGTGTGCTTTACTCAAAGAAACTGTTATATACATAACTCTCCTTTTGCAAGTTATGTAAGAGTATGTATGGGGTTTGGGGTGGCAGGCAGGACAGTGGTGTACAACAGGCAGGTGCATATAAGTGGTTGTGTTCACTTCAATCTTATTTCAGACCAAACCAGTATGGTGGTCAGCTGTCAACCAAAGAGAACAGGAGTAGGAACAGAGCCAATCAAGCTGTGTTAAGTAACCCAGTCATTCCACAGAAATCTGTACAGCTCTTGTTCCCTGGCAGTACAGCTGGCAACAGCACTACCAGTAATTTGAGGGGTTTTCTATAGGGTGCTTATGAGTTTGATTTCACTGTTGGCTTCTTGCCACTGCAACCTATACCCTGGGTATTTCTGTTTGTGAGTTACCCAACTATGTGCTTAGATGATAAAAGATCAGATTTTTCACTTGGTAGGCATGAAGTCAGCTGAGTTTTCACTTTGCCAAATGTTTTTTTTTCTTTTACCCAAACTCCCCAGGTAAAGAAAAATACATGGTTTGTATTGCCAAGCAATTTTCCCCTACACTTTGAGCCACGTGTAGGGGAAACCAAATTCTATTTTACCTATAACTCATCAAAATGTTATCTCTAAACTGACAACGTAAATCTTTAGAGTCATTTAAATATCAGTTCTCCCATTTTCTCCCTACTACTCTCCTTTTTTCTTACTTTCTCCTCTAGCAATCAAAAAATATATATATATCATTTGCCAGATTCATATGACTTTCTTCTGACACATGAAGAATATAAGGTAGTTAAACAGGAAAGATCTGGTCTTCATTTGGGCGAATTGTCATGTATTTAGAAACATTTGACTTTGAACCAAACTCAACTGCTATCTATATGCTTATATCACCTCACCTTACAGAAGATCTAATCAATAATATGTTCCCAAACTATTCTCCTACTAGAAACTGAAGTACTCTCACTAGTGCTACCACTTAAAAACTGGAAGCCAAAATTGTGAGGGTGGAAATAAGTAAGTACAAGATACACAGTGAAAATACTTCAAATAGACTGTGAGACATGCATGGTGAATGAGCACAAGTATTGATCTTCTCCATCCTTTGACTCATCAATGTAAAATTAGAAAATGCTCCTTCTTCACTTTCTAAATATATAAACCTCCAAAGGGATGTCCTTCGTTTGTAAACAGACACACAGCTCTATACCAGTGCCACCAAGGTTACCAATTCCCTCCTACTTCAGCCAGGATACCCAGTTACTTTCTTTCAATAGCTACAAACATCAGGAAGTCAGCCTCACTCCCCAAACTCCATTTCAAAGGGTGTTTTATTTTCACTGCTATGTACTGGTAGAGTGAAAGTAGGAAAAGTCAAATCCTACTACCAGAAATTCATCAAAATAATGTTAGTAAGGTATGATTTCAAAATGGTATTTCATAGCAATACCATTTAACAGACACTAGTTAGCTACTATAGTACTGTTAATACTATAATTCAGTCATAATGGGGTAAATGGGCATCAGTAGGTTGCCCAGGGAACCAAATCATCACCTATGACATGGTTTCTGTAAGAATATCCATTCCAAAGTCCAAACAATAAAGGTTCAGAACTTTACCTATTAGTAAGTTGGAGACTGCCTACAAATACTTCCCTATGAATATTTCACAGATGTCTTTTTGTGATATAGATAAATACTAAAAATCAGGCAACTAAGTATCAGCCATTTTTAAGTAGTTCGTATGCTTTACAAAAGGGGAAGCAAATTAAAAAAAAAAAAAGAGGGGTGCCTGGGTGGCTCAGTTGGTTGAGCATTCAACTTCAGCTCAGGTCATGATTTTGCGGTTGATGGGTTCGAGCTCCGCATAGGGCTCTATGCTGACAGCTCGGAGCCTGGAGCCTGCTTCAGATTCTGTGTCTCCCTCTCTCTCTTTCTGCCCCTCACCCACTCACACTCTATCTCTCTCTCTCTCTCAAAGATGAATAAATATTTAAAAAATTTTTAAAAACAAGAATTCAATGTGAAAATTATAAATTACTTCCTCATTTACTATTAGTGAAGCCTGGGATTTTTCAAACATAGTACTTGGAAGTATGTATGAACAAATGATTATTAGTAGCTATAACACATTAATACGATGCCAATAAGAATGATGACTATGCCAATACTATGTATTATGGGTCATAGAGAAAATATAGTTTCTAAAATTACCATATTATTATATTCTCCTGCATATTCAGATGTTTCCTAAAAAATATATACAAAGTTTCTAAGTTGAGGGCACTAGGAAAGTTAACATAACTATAAGTCAACCCATTCTCGTGCAAATTCTAGAGAAATAACTAAATATACAACCATCTGTTTTAGAAATAACTAAATAAGCAACCTAATACCTTGTTTTCTTATGTGAGCAAGGCTACATGGATCCATAAAAATGTCATCTGGGTAGAGCTTTGAACATGTAGTATAAGAACTACTCATAAAGCCACCAAATGTATTATATATTACATGTATATAACGTATGTGTTACACTGATATGATACCTAAATGATCCTCTAATAGAAGACAATTTCAAATAATGTTAAAAAAAAAAAACTAGCTTGCTATAGAAAGGCAAACAATGTTCACAAAACGTGGATTCAAAGGAAAAAAATGGATGGGCATAATTCAAAGTGTTTGTAGGAAATAATAGATGGAGTTTTCAGTAAAATTACAAAATAATTCACTTACTCTTTGTTGGCAAGTTGGGGTCAGGGAGAGAAAGATACTAGGCCTTATCCTGAAGTAACACAAAGCATACCTGAATATATCACCTTTCTCCCATTTTTAACATGAGACTTGTAGTACGAGGTCAGAAATGTTGCCTGTAACCAACTACACGGTGGCTTTCTCATTCATCTGTTGAGCATGAAGTCCCACAGCAGCTAGAGACTCTGATGTCCATGCAGGACTTCCAAACTTCCCCCCAGAGCATATGTGCTAGTGGACACCACACTGCACACACTCCTTACTCATTCTTTCGCACCCCTCTCCAACCATCAGTAATCCCTTCTATTACCAGCAGACTGTCCTTCAGCCACAGAAGTTAGCATTAAAATCAGAGCCCTGCTATCTCTGTCAGTGCAGCTGGGGATAGAAGGCCTGCTCATCCCACTGCACCCACTGGAGTAGTTCATTATTCTGGGTGTTATGCATTCTAGCCAACTATGAAGTCTCCACTGAAGAAGCATGGTTAAAAGTGGTATGTCCCTGTCTATAACTGGGAAAAAGTGTCAGTGTGTATGCATTTGGGGTAAAGTTGTATATAAGCACATATTCAAAAACCTGAGGGTATAAAAGCTGCATGGAACTGAATTTATCATTTTCCTTTTGAAGCACATCATATAGACAAATAGCTACAGTTAATATATAGCACTTTATAAAATAATCATTGTCTTTCTGTGAAAGGACCTGACAGGAAATGTAGCAGGCCTCTCATACATCAGTTGTGGCCAGAAAAAGGGAACACTGTCCTTTCTTTACATCCAAAACACCAAGCTAGAAAATAAATCCATTTGAAAAATTATCTCAAGTTTTTGCCAGGGGAAAGGGATTTAGGGAAGTTTGAGGTTTCTTGTTAAGAAAAACTGACAGTAAGCCTTCATATTATTTTTTTTAATTTTTTTTTAACGTTTATTTATTTTTGAGACAGAGAGAGACAGAGCATGAACAGGGGAGGGTCAGAGCGAGGGAGACACAGAATCTGAAACAGGCTCCAGGCTCTGAGCTGTCAGCACAGAGCCCGACGCGGGGCTCGAACTCACGGACCGCGAGATCATGACCTGAGCCGAAGTCGGCCGCTTAACCGACTGAGCCACCCAGGCGCCCCTAAGCCTTCATATTAGACTGTATGTGTCTATCCATTAAGATTATTCAAAAATTTTAAAAAGTGTTCTTGTCAAGAAAGATAAGTTCAAATGAAATGTTGTTTTTCAAAAATTCTTCTAAAAAAGGCCTTGGGGTTTGAGGTTTTCACCAGTGGTTCTAAGAAAACAATTTATACTGCTTTAAGTGAAGGGTAAATGGCATTTCACTGTGATGTGCTGCTATGGCCTATATTACTTGAACCATACAAACGAGTTTTCCTGGGATTTTGTTTTCCCTTAGAAAGGAAAACAGAAAGAAAAAACTTTTACATAGTCATGAGGCATAGGGCAAGAAATGGACATATAAATAACTGTTAGCTCAGTGTAAAGGATCCCTAAAGAAAGGGAAGAAGCCCAGGAGATGTGCACATCAAATAAAAATGGAGAATATGGCTATATTTCAGCCCAAACCAATATTCCCTTTTCAGGAATCATCCCCTCTGGCTTACCACTGACAATCCATAGACAGTGTATGAGTGAGATGAGTTCATGAGTAAGATGAACAGGGATGCTCCACGGCAGGTAAATAAATTTGTTTCCACTGAGATAATTATTCTTACCGTATGTCACTACTCTCATAGCAGAAGCAGGACAGGTGATGACATCCTATAAAATGCAATTTTTATTCCTATACTCCTGACATCGAGATATATAACCCACTCAGCTCTCATGAATTTTTTTTTGCTCTCAAGCTATGAGTGGGTTTTTGTTATTACAGTTGTTCTTGGTTTTTGCCCTTTTTTAAAATGCTATCATCAACTGTGAAATACTGTTAAGAAACTGAGGGAAAAAATGGAATGGACTTTCATTATTTTAGGCTATCTAGTCCTAAACAAGGACTACACTTTATTATTTGAGATAGCTGAATGTAGCTATTTTACTCGGATTTTGTAAGGTTAACATCTGCATGATATAACCTCTATCCTCAAATGAATGCCATTTCCCAAACCTCAAGTCCTTTCAGACCTAACCTACGCAAGAAACAAGGAATCATAAGCCTTTGTACCAACAAATAATTTTTCCAACTGTAATTCATTAGTACCTTATTCCAAAAGCGTATGAATACTTACAAGATGGTTAATCCTCATTAAAAACTAAGATTACATGACATAATTACATGTAAATAAGAAAAATGAATTAAACTCTTACCCTTTCCTATGGCGGGCACTAGTTGTGAATCATATATACAATTAGAGTTATATTGCTAAGCTAAAAATATTGGTAAAGATCTAAAAATGACAAACAGTGCCTTTTAAATTAATGTCTTATTAGTTGAGTGAAGTACACTGACAAAGAATAATTTATGCTTATTCAAACTGCACTCGACATCTTCAGGTGTTTCCAAATGAGCTCACAGAAGAGTGATTAAATGCATCTGATAACAAGCCACACATTGCTGAAATTACTTACCGCCTCATTTTATGATTAATTAAACATGTAGATTAAAGTTGCAAAAGAATTTAGATTAATGAGCAAGTTAAGTCTTGCTGATATAAGTGAATTGGGAATTGGATGCTCTGTGGAACTTTATAAACATGCATTTTATAATGAATAAGACAAGGCTACATGCAGAATCGTGGCCACCAGGGCCTTTTGACGATGCAGTCTTTTTTAACATGGTTTGACAGCTTTCAAATAACATTCTTCTATAGGCTTTAAACTTTGTGCTTTGCTGTAAAACACAAGACTACATAACTCATGTACCAGGAGTACGATTATTTTTGAGCTCTCCAAGGTAATGACCCCCTGTAGCAGCAGCTGTTCAGAAAAAATTACAAGCTCAATTGTTATTTTAATCAGAGATAGTTTCATAGTTAAAAGCAGTTATGCAACTTGTAAAATTATACGACACCTCATCAGTACCTTGTCTTCAACACTCTTTCCTCCAAAAGTAAAACCATCCCAAATAAGTCACAGCTTCCAGCGGACTTATTAGCAAACAGGATTCTCAATCATTCATAAAATATTCAAAGCCATTTATTAGTGAAGTTTCTGTGCTAGGAAAGGTAATGTTTAAATTTATGACGACTCTTATCAGCTCCAAGAGTGTGTCAAAATATATGCTGGGGT
Organism: Panthera uncia; assembly: GCF_023721935.1. Taxonomy (NCBI): domain Eukaryota; kingdom Metazoa; phylum Chordata; class Mammalia; order Carnivora; family Felidae; genus Panthera; species Panthera uncia. Next base: position 40,794,066 of record NC_064808.1, on the reverse strand, counting down.
TTGCTGAGTCTCCAATTTTTCTCTTTTAAGATCAGTTTTACCAAATCCAAGTAGCTTAGACTGTGTCAAAAGCCAAGTTGGACTTTATGATTTTCCAAGGCAAGAGAAATTCAGGTTGTTCACAGAGATGTAGTACATTCTCCTTTGCAAGGGATACAGAAGTGGAGAGAAATTGAGCTTAAGTTACTAAACTAGCTTATGGTTGAAAATCTATTCCGTTTTTATTATGAAGCTTGTAGCACAATACCATTTATTATTACCATAGCATAATAAAGACACTCCTACAAATTCTTTGAATGGATCCATTCTGCTATCTAAAATATACCTCTAATTTTTTTCTACTTATTTTCAGATCTTATGCATGATTCATTCTTTGGCAAGAGTGAGCTTTTTATAGTGTTAATTTTTTTTCTTTTTAATTCAGATTATTTTTAGACTCTAAAGACTTATGAAGAAAACTATGGAAATTTTTATATAAGGATCAAAGGAGTTGTTCCATGACACAGGTGGCAAATTAACATCATTAACCCTACATATTTATCATGTGGACATAATTTCCCATTTGAAGATTTATGTTAGTGAAAATACAATATTGATACATAAGTCTCTGATTACACTGAAATTTATTAAAAGTTAAAATCAGCTTTTTAAGCAGTCAAAACAAAATCATCTCCATTTGACTTATTTCCTTTAGTTTGATTAAATCACTATCTTTCACCGAGTAATGTAAACAACATCTTATCACCACAAAAGGTTATTTCAAATTTATAAGATTTCATCCTTGTAATTCAACTTGAATATAATAATAATGATTCTTAGGTAAAAATATGGGCACAAATATTTCAAGGACCAAATAATATACGTTTTCTTTATGTGGAAATTTAAATTTCTCATTTATATCATTTAAAAGAGGAAATATAGGGGCACCTGGGTGGCTCAGTCGGTTGAGCATCGGACTTCGGCTCAGGTCATGATCTCACTGCTCGTGAGTTCGAGCCCCGCATCAGGCTCTGTGCTGACAGCTCAGAGCCTGGAGTCTGCTTCTGATTCTGTGTCTCCCTCTCTATGCCCCTCCCCTGCTCATGCTCTCTCTCTCTCTCTCTCTCTCTCTTTGTCTCTCAAATATAAAATAAAACATTAAAAAATATTTTTAAAAAAGAGGAAATATAACAACAAAGTGGTTATATCAGCCCCAAAGAGCCTAAGTTAGAGATCTAAAACTAATTCCTTTGCACTCATAAGACGTATTTGGTATGTGGCAGAAGGACATGGATTCTTCAGGCAGTTCAACAAGCCACCAAATTTTAAGGAGCAGGATTTTTCCACTCTAGCCATTGCCATATTATTTCTAGGCCACACAAATTATGAGGTGTATCCTGGAGTTATTAATAATTTAATAGAAATTGTGTCATTCCTATGGTATTTTAATACAAAAAGATACATTTTTCTCCATGAAAGTAATTTTTGTGAAATAACTTTAAGTCCTAAATACTGAATACATTTAGCTATTTCATGTACTTAGTATTATTAGCATGTTTTAATTTTTCTGATAAATGCTTTATCTAGTTTGCCTGCATAGAGTATATAAATTTACTGGTTATTTAAAGTTAGGAGTGCGGCGCCTGGGTGGATCAAGTTGGTTTTGGCTCAGGTCATGATCTCACGGTTCATGGGATAGAGCCCCTTATCAGGCTCTGCACTGATGGTGCAGAGCCTGCTTGGGATTCCCCCTCTCCCTCTCTCTTTCTGCCCCTCCCCTGCTCATGTTCTCTCTCTCAAAATAAATAAACATTAAAATAAATAAATAAATAAATAAATAAATAAATAAATAAATAAATAAAGTTAGGAGTTAAATGTTTATTTGAAATACCAAAACAGGTACTTCACCTTGAAATTTTGAATAAATGGGCAATTTAAAATATCCCAAATCAGCAATAATGGAACATAAAAATTCCTAACATTATTTTCATTAGATCAAAATGGCAATTTATTATAACACATTTTTTATTCCACAACACATAGTCATGTAGGCTATGAACCTTGTGTTTCTAAGGGGAGATTAATATTTTCTCTAACATATGTACAGGTTGGAAAAAAACAAAAAATACTCATCAGAAACTAAAATGAGATGACTAAACTCATTTTTGAATCTGATCAGGCCAGGCTTTGTCAAGGTGAACTATAAATGCATTAATACCCACAACACTGCCAAATACTGAATTATTAATGTTGTCAACTCCTCAGTTTCAGTTCATGCCTTATAGAGGAGTTTTGTGGGATTCATCAAAACTTAGCCTCTCAACAGGTTTACAAGCATTCTAGAGACAACATGTGTTAAACTAAAAATAAGTTAACTAAACCAAGCAAACTATCATCAAGGCCAGTGGAAGGTTTATAAATGCAAAGAACAACCTATAATGGATGGAGAAGATGAAGCCAGGTGCCACCCCACACTAGATCCCCATTAACTCACCACCCAGCAGTTGACAAGAGGTGTTTCTTCATTTGGCAGGATCAGGAGCATTAAGTACTACACATACAAGTTGTCTATGTTAAAGTATTCAAGAGCCAAAAACAGTGCTAAAAACTAGCTTCCAAACTATTACGGTTTATCATTTTTTATTCTATTAACTGTACAAATTCTTTAGAATTTAGTTAACTGGAAGAGTCCTGAATTTTTCCTTCAGTGAAGAAATTAAAAGATTTCTCTGTTTTCTAGATTGATTATGCTAAATTACTTTTAAATCCCCATGTATCCAAAATATTTTGTAAGTACACACTAACAGTGGTCTTTTATAAGGTGATTGGAGATTTAAAGTATGATTATTTTTTAAAGTCACAGGTTTCTAAATTTTACTCTGTGCCTTATATCACTTCCACAATGGAAAATTGAAATCAAAACTGATTGTATTCATAAAATAAAACACTTACACCTGAAACTTATATAATGCTATACATCAATTATACCTCAAAAATAAATAAATAAATACATACATACATAAATAAATAAATAAATGCAAATGGGTTTAAGATTTGGGAAATTTTAGGGTTTCTGATACTCATTTTTCCAATCCTTTATTCAATACATGTGTCCCTTATAAATAGAAGCATTTTTGAAAAATATTGAATTGTGGTAGTAAAGTGGTTTAATTTGTATGTAAAGTTTAGCCAATAATCCCAATAATTTTAAATACAAGTTAAAAGTACAAGATGTAAAGAAACTGAGTGTTCAAGTTACCTAAGCCTTGATATTGGACCACAAAAATGCAATGCAATCTTCATTTGCCACGGAAATAGGAAATAAATTGGAACATTAGTTATACTCATAAATTATATATATTATACCTGGGCTCTTATACAAAGTGATGAGGGGTCACAAAGTCCTTCTTGAAGCATTTTTCTTTCCTCATCAGAAGATATAGAATGTCTAAAAAGAAGAAACTAATTGTTATTGGACCCACTATCTGCCAGATATAAAATAAATGTTCTCTATGCATCATATAATCTTCCCAACAACCACACCCATTTTATAGATGAGGGGATTGCATTTCAAACAGGCGAAGGTATTTGTCCAGAGTCACACCAAGTGGTGATGAGAGTAAAGCCCTGTGAACCCAACTCCAAGGTCCATTTATTCTTTCAACTATATTACACTTATTTATGGCTTATACTATTTGTGTTTATGCTATTCTCCACTATCTTGAATCCCTATCTGCTTCTTCTCAGTTAACCCATTCCTACCATTTCCCTCCAAGCTTTACCTACTCCCAAAAGTGTGTTGTGTTATCATCAGTTTGTTGAAAAGCCTCAGTTCAAGTTACACTGGTTCGCACAATATATATTTATGTCACCAATGTTATCATCTGAATTACAGCAATGTAATCATAAAATGGTTTCACTGACACTACATATGTCTCTCCCATTCTCCATTCTATACTCCTCTATCTCTATCACATTCATAGGAAATTTACTACTACTACTACTACTACCAGAAGTGGCAGTAGTAGTAGCCTTGGCATTATCATTATATACTACCAACTTCAACAAATCACCTTTTGCTCTAATGCTGCTCTCTGGATCTCCAAAATCTTACCCTTCTCTGCTTTCATTCTGCTCAAATGTTCTCATACTTCTAAACCACCTCCCTTTCCTTCCCAATCAAAAATTCTACTCTTGAATATTTCACAAAAGGTATAAGACATTCCTGATTATTCATTTAGGCAACAAATATCTAAGCATTTACTATCCACTAGAAACTAAGGATATATAAACAAGATAGATATTTTTTGTCTGAGAACTTACAATCTACCACAAGAAAATACAAGTAAACCAAAATATATAACATCGAGTTGTGTCATAATAAATGTAAAAAAAGTGATGTGGGTATAAAAAAATTAAAAGTAGAAGTGCCTGGGTGGCTCAGTCGGTTAAGTATCCGACTTTGGCTTAGGTCATGATCTCCTAGTTTGTGGGTTCTAGCCCCGCATCAAGCTCTGTGCTGACAGCTTGGAGCCTGGAGCCTGCTTCAGTTCAGATTCCTTCTCTCTCTGTCCCTCCCCTGCTCATGCTCGCTCTCTCTCTCTCAAAAATAAACATTGGGGCACCTGGGTGGCTCAGTCAGTTAAGCATCCAACTTTAGCTCAGGTCATGATCTCAAGTTTGTGAGTTGGAGCCCGTGATGGGCTCTGTACTAACAGCTCAGAGCCTAGAGGCTGCTTAGGATTCTGTGTCTCCCTCTCTCTCTCTGCCTCTCTCCTGCTCTGGCGCTCGCTCTCTCTCTCTCTCTCTCTCTCTCTCTCAAAAATAAATTTAAAGGAATTCAGAAATAAATAAATAAATAAATAAACAAAAAATAGACATTAAAAAATTAAAAATACAAGTAATAAATCATCTGGGTGGTACTAGTCTGTAAAGATGTCATATAGAAGGTGGCATATACAATAAAGCTTCTTTGGTTAACAGGATGAAGGCAGAGAAATAGCAATAGTACCCATCTATTATTTAATATTTTCTCTATGTGAAGCACTCTTAATATACTTCAGCTCAATATATATTATGTAATTTTTTTACATATATATGGAGAATTCTGCTCCTGACCAAGATGGACTAATAGAGACTTCTTTAACCTTGTGACTTAAACAACTAGGGGGAAAAAATAGACAAAAATATTAGAAAACAACAGTTTTCAGACACTGGGCATCAAGCAATGAAGAACAGTGATTCCTGACGGGAATAAAAATGAGGCCATCCCTGCAGTTGTCCCAGCTTATTGCATGGAGAAAGAAATTATCCACCACAGTGCACAAAGGCAGAGTTTAATGGTCTCAGTGAGTTAAGAAGATGCAGCTGGGAGTCTAGGAAGGACAGGTGACTATAGTTCATAGAGCAGAGTAGCAAAGGAGAGAGACCTACACATAGACTTACAGAAATTTGCAGATTCTCACAAGAATTTAGCCAATACTGATCAGTTCATGTATGTGAGGAAGCTAACCAAGGTTGGGGAAGATACATCTAGAAACAGCAGACAGAACAATCCCCAGTGCTCACATAAGGCCAGAAATGGTTCATTTTTCCATCATCAAAAGTATAAAACTTCGTAACACAAGGGAAATTTGTCAAAGTACTCAAAACAGTAATACCTCAGTAGGGAAGAAAATTAATCCTAAAGGCTGTACTAGTTCCAACTGAGAGCGCTTAAAAGCAAGCACTGAAAAGATCAAACTATTTCCGAGTATCTTAACTGTATACCAGAAAATAAGTCCAAAAATATTTGTAGGAAATCAGAAATATTCAGAACTCACCAAGGTAAAATTCTGCCATCCAATAAAAAATTACTAGGCATATACAGAAGAAGGAAAATACAACCCATAATGAGGAGAAAAATTGATCATTTGATCATTTGAAACTGAGCCAGTTGGCAAAGATGATAAAATGAGTACACAAGGATATTGCAACAGTTATTATATTTATATTCTATTTATTCATAGAACTAAAGGACTAAACTTATTAAGTAGAGATTCTGAATATACAACAAAGACTCAAATTGAACTTCTAGAGATAAAAAATACAATGTCTGAGATGAAAAATACACCAGGTGGAATTAAAAAACAAATTAGGCACCGCATGACAAAGACAAGTGGACTTGAAGACTTAACAAAAAAAAAACCAAAATGAAATAGAGAGTGAAAAAAAAATGAAAAAATGTGAACAGAATCCATGAACTGCAGGACATCCTCAACCTGCTTAATATATATGTAATTGAGGGAATCTACCCCCAAAAACCAAAAGCACACTTTACACACTGTATATTAGTCAATTTGACAATAAATTATATTTAAAATAAGTGTGTGTGTGTGTGTGTGTGTGTGTGTGTAATTGAATTCTACAAAGTATGAGAGTGAACACAAAAATTCTGAAGAAATAACAGCTGAAAATTTTCCAGATGTGACAAAAACTATAAATCCACAGGTATAAGAATTTTAAAAACTCTGAACTCAAGAAACATTAACAAAACTACGCTAAGGCGTATGGTAATCTAATTTCTTACAACCAGTAATAAAAAGAAAATCTTAAAATTAGCCAAGAAAAATGACACATCACATATAGAGGAACATATATAACAATTACATATGACTTCTTTTTGAAAACAATGCAAGCCAAAAGACAATGGATCAACATCTTTAAGTTACTGAACAACAAAAAACGATAGTTTAAAAATTCTATACCTAGCAAAATAAACATTTTTCAGAAATACAAAAGCGGAAGGAAATCTCACCAGCTTACAAATAGAAATATCCTACAAGACACATTTTAAAAGTCCTTCAGGCAGAAGGTAATGTTACCAAATGGAAATCTGAATCTACACAAAGGAATCAAGTGTACTGAAAATGGTAAATATGTGAGTAAATATAAAATACTTTCTTATTTTTAGAATATCTTTAAAATATTATTGACTATTCAAGGCAAAAATAATTATTTTTAGGTTTATGACATATGCAGAAGTAATGTGTATGATAATAGCACAAAGACTAAGAGGGAGAAAGTAAGTATACTATTGTAAGATTCTTATACCGTATGTGAAGTGTGATACTATTACTTGAAATAAGACTGTGATACGTTATATGGAGTTGTTATAAATTCTAAAGCAATCAGTAAAATGTAATTAAAACAAAAAATCAAGAGTAATAAGCTAATAAAGAATTTTAAATAAAAATCATCAAAATTTCTCAAAATTAAATCAGGAAAAGGGAACAATGAAAAGATGGTTCAAATAGAAAACAAAGAGCAGATGTATGCATTTAAACTCAACCACATAAAAAATTACATTAGTGTAAGTGGTCTAAGCATCCAAAATAAACATGAGGAATTGTCATACTGGATAGAAAGCAAGACTCAACTGCATGCAGTCTACAAGAAATTCACTTAAAAATGAAGACAATATACTTTAAAAGCGAAAATATGGGAAAATATATTACCCATAGTACCACTGATAAAAAGAAAGCTGCAGTAGCTATCAGACAAAGTAGATTTCAGAGCAAAGAATATTACTAGAGATAAAGGGATTCTTGTAAAATGATTAGGGGTCAGTTCGTTAGGAGGATATAATGACCCTAAACATTTACACACCTAATAGAGCTTCTAAATACAAGAAAGAAAAACTATGAAATTTCAAGAAGAATTATAATCAGAGTTTTTAAAATCTCTCTCTCAATTAATGATAGAACAAGTAGACAAAAAAATCAGTAAGGATATAGAAGACCTGAACAACACTATCAACCAACTTTACCTAGTTTACACTTACAGAACTTGCCAGCCAACAGAACAGTTAGGAATTCAACAACAGAAAGATATCCAGAAAATTCTTAAATATTAGGAAATAAAATAATACTTCTAAATGGTCTACAGAGCAAGGTGAACAAATCAAAAGGGAAATTAGAAAGTATTTTGGACTGAATAAAAATGAAAACACCAAATATCAAAATTTATGGGATGCAGCTAAACCAGTACCTAGAAGTAAATTTATAGCACTAATACCAATATTGAAAAACATTCCAAATTATCTTAGCTTTCACCTTAAGGAACTAGAAAAAGAAGAGCAAATTAAACCCAAAGTACACAGTAAAATAGATTAAATTAAATTCTAAATAGTTCTATATCTATTAAAGAAATTGAATTTTCAGTTAAAAATATTCCCAGAAAGAAAACTCCAAGCACAGGTGGCTTCATTAGTGAAATCGTTTAAGCACTCAAAAAGAAATAACACCTATTGTTTTGTACACAAACTCTTCCAGAGAATTAAAGAAGGAATATTTCCCAACTCATTCCATGAAGCTACAGTACTTAGGTAATCAAGTTGGTGGCATAAAAAAATAGATAAATAGATCGATGGAAGAAAATAGACACTCCAGAAATAAACCTATAGGTATATGATCAATTGATTTTCAACAAAAGTGCCAAGGTAATTTAAAGGGAAAAGAATAATCTTTTCAGCCAATAGCACTGAAACATTTGAAGAGCCATGAGCAAAAATATAAACCTCAAACCATACCTCACCCCATTATAAAAATTAACTCAAAATGAATCACAGACCTCAAGAGCTTAAACTATAAAACTTCTAAAATAACGCAAAGGGGAAAATCTTAGTGACCTTGGGTTTTGCAAAAATTTGTTAAGTGCAACACAAAAAGCATGAAATATAAAGTAAAATAATAAATTGGGCTTCATCTTCATCAAGATTTAAAACTTTAGCTCTTCAGGATACTTAAAGTTAAAGAGCAAGCTACAGACTAGTAGAAAATATGCGCAAAACATACATCTGACAAATAATTTGTAATTTAGAATATATATGAGCCCCTGGGTGGTTCAATCGGTTGGGCATCTGACTTTGGCTCAAGTCATGATCTCTCAGTTGACAAGTTCGAGCCCCGCGTCAGGCTCTGTGCTAGACGCTCAGAGCCGGGAGCCTGCTTTGGATTCTGTGTCTCCCTCTCTCTCTGCCCCTCCCCTGCTCATTCTCTGTCTCTCTCTGTCTCAAAAAATAAATATAAACATAAAAAAAATTAGAATATATAGAAACGATTAAACCTCAATAAAAAAGAAGACAACCCCAATTTTAAAAAAACAGCAAAAGATTTAAACGGTACTTCAACAAGATAGACAGATGGTAAATAAGCACATGAAAAGATGTTCAACATCATCAGTCACTAGGGAACTACAAATGAAAATCACAATGAGATATCACTGTAAGCCATCTGAATGGCTAAAATTCAAGACTGAACATACAAAGAGTTCTAAGGATGTAGGGCAAATGTAACTCTCATACATTGCTATTAGAAATGTAAAATGGTACAACCACTTCTTTGAAAACAATTAGCAGTTCTTTTAAAGGTAAACGTACTCTATGTAAACTCACTATTTTACTCCTAGGTATTTACCCAAGAGAAAGAAAGCTTATATCTACCCAAAGACAATGTCCAGAGTAGGTTCATTTGTAATAAGCAAAAACTAGAAAGAACCTGAATGGATAATCAAATTGTGGTATATCCATACAATGAAACACTACTCAGCAATTTAAAAAATAAGTTATTGACATGCACTTGAATGAATCTCAAAATAATTATGCTAAATGAAATAAACTAGACAAAAAAATAAATAATGCATAATTCCACTTACATAAAAATTTTTTAAAGCAAACTAATCTATAGTGACAGCAGATCCGTGATTGCCTTGATGTAAACTCAGGGAAAGATAGAGGGACAGGAATGAGGAACTCGGAAGAGACATTAAGAAACTGTGAGGAGTGATGGATATGCAAATTATCTTGGTAGGGGAAATGGCTTCACTGGTGTATACCTACATCAAAACATCAAATTGTGCACTTTAAATATATGTAGTTTATTGTATGCCAATTATACATTGATAAAGCTGTAAAAAAAATGCAGTAGGTAAGAGTCTCACTTTCCCGGTAAGGAAGCTAAGGCTCCAAGAGGTTATTTGATTTGCATAAGATCACAGCTAGTACACAGCAGTACCCACGGGTGGCAGGGATTCCACACCATATATTTCAAAACTAATATGAAGTATCTAATATAAATGTGATTCATGAAAGGCACTCAAAAGTTGTGTGGGGGTTTTAAAGTATTAGAGGCATATAAAAGGCAGAAGATGTGAAAAAGTAATAGATGTTAACTTTTTCAAAGGATACTTAATTTTTTTCTCACTTAGAATTTTTATTCTGTACTTACTGACAGGATACTTAAATTTCTAAAGATTGTTTAACCTAAAATATCTTAATTGATAAAACATATGACAGAGCTTCTGTAATGCACTCAAAAGCATTTTATTAGAACCTATTATGTACTCCATAATATGCGCTATTTGCTAGGCCCAAATGAGCCAGATCTTTAAGTCATACACAGGTAATGAAAGAGCACCCTTCAATAAAGCGATAGTAAGGGGTTCAGTGTGTCAGGAGGCTGCATACATAGTTGAGTGAAGACGGAGATGACCAGAAACTCTAGGTCTCTAAGAAGGGACAATGGCCATGTTCCTTCCACCAATTACAAGGTTCCTGCCATGAAGAAGAAATAATGGCCAAAGCATTTCCCAGGGAGGAACTGTTAGGTTTTGTTTGTACCAGTCACTTTTTTGCTCTTCTTTTTCATATATGTATATTTCATTTCCTTCCACAAATAGGTTACAGATTCCTGTGGACTAAATCTTCCTTTTCCATTTTAAACTCCATTGATGTCAAAAGAGTCCTGAATTCATATTCTTATCAAGTGAATGAATAAATGAATGAATGCATTTTAGTGTTAGTCTGAACGATAAAATAATGAGAATGACAAGGATCCTTTATGAAATCAACTTGACTTTATCCCATTCTCTTGAAAAAGCCTTTTCTTTCCTTAATTTTTATTTCAATAAGTCTTTTCTTACTCATGAATATGCTTTCCTACACTACCTCTTCTTCCCTTGAAAGAGATAAGCAGAGAGGGCCTATATTCTAAGTATATTTGCTGCAACTATTCCTTCTGTAGAGAAGGACAAAATATGGCAATATAATCAGAGAGTCATAGTCATCATTTTATCTGAGAAAGTTTTAAAAGTAACCAAATTCTATGCACCTGTTTTATTCCCCACAGAGGTCATGTACTGATCCCTATGTGAAAGCCAGTTGATAAGAATACCATAATCTCAAGCATTGTTACTTTTCTCACTCACAGTATCCAAGTTTTACTTTACCCTTCTGAAATCAACAACACCCTGCCTGGTGCATTTTAACTCCTAGTGTTAATGATTTTTGTGTTTATGTTATGCCTCTAAACCTCAAAGTAATTTTAAGTATATTCTTATTCCTTTAAAAACGCCTCTTCCTCCCAATTCTCCATGGAAAGAAAAAATACTCCTAATTTTTACTCATGAATGGGGACAGCAATTAGAGTCATTTTGACTCCTTTCTTTCCCCCATACTCTCCACCACATATAATCTAACTAGGCCTATTGATCCTATATTGGCAAAGTCTCTTCTTTCTGTTCCCCAAATACCACCTTTTACCTCCTGCCTAGGCTATTACAATAGCCCTCACAAGCTATTCTCTAGTTCAAGACTTTCTTCCCTCTAATCAACTCTACAAACTGCTGGCTGAACTACTTTTTCAAAAGCAAAGCTCTCGCCATACCACTGGACTATTTGGTTGTGATGGCCCCCTAAAATCCACCAAACACCTTAACCTAGCCTTACAGGTCACAATGATATGACCACACTAAATTTTCTAGTTTATACATAGCCTGTACCTCAGTCAGACTGGACTTCTCATTGTTCCCTAACCCATAGTTCCTTGTTTCCATTTGTCTGTCCCAAACTCAGCCTTGTGATATCCCCTCACTACCAGGATGCTTCTGTCTTCATCCCCTATTCCTTTAACAAAATATACTCAACTTTCAAAGACCATCAAAGAGTCTGCTTCCTATAGTCTTTCTTCTTCATGGGATATAGCTTTCTTTTGAACCCCCAGAGTGCTATTTTTTTTTTTAGTTTATTAAGTCACTTAATATATTCTGCATAGGAAATTACACCTTTCCTCTGCAATAATCAATGTAACTTAATTAACATTTATTAATCCCTCCTTTGAGCCATGTACTAGTTAGGCACTAGTTAGACACTGTGTTAGCACACAAAAAGGAATAAGGAAGGGGGTTTAATAATTATGTCTAGATTCTAAGGTTCTTGATGGCAGGAATTTTGTGTACTTGTATTTATTTCCAATGCAGCATTTAATGTTCTCCTTTGAATAAATCAGTACTCAGTATATATTTGTTGAGTTGAATTAATTTCTAACAGATACTAAGCACTCTCCTGGGAAGTAAATTTTTGCTACAAAAAAAAAAAAAATAGGATTTTCCATAACTGGGAAAACAAATAATCACATCTTTAAATAGTTTTCAAAGGGCAAGTTGAAAGTTAAATTGACCACTGATGACACCGTCCAAGGTGAAGACCCTAATGGGTCAGATCATTCGTCACTAAGATACTAACTTCCAAGTAGGACAGGCTGCTTCGAACGATAAATTCCCATATGACCAGAGCTTCCAAAATTGTCAATTTGGTCCAATAAAGATGATTATTGTTTCATATCACAGAAATCTGTTTCTTGTATCCTCCTGGGAGTTTACATAGGAGAATTTAAGCTGACATCAATATTTAAATATGCACCTATTCAATGTATCCGGGAGATACATACTTCCTTTTGATCTAACCATATCTGCACACCTTTAAAATGTATGCTTTCAAGGCTACATATGTCATTGTTGAAAGCCTAGACACAATGACACTTTTCTGTACTATGGGATTGGACAAACCTTGAATTTACTCTCAACATACTTATATTACCTCCCTTCCTGGGGAATAGAATGGAAAGACACAGTAAGGCTATTTTAAAAGATGGAACCAGAGATAAAAGGATATGAAACTCATCAAAACCACTATTCAAAAAGCAATATTAAAGCAAAAAAACTTCTTGACACTGATATTTATTACTAACAAGGAAAAATTCAGGCAGCAAAAATGAGGAAACAGAAGGAACTCACTGCCCAATGACCAAACCAAGCCCCAGTGCCTGGCACCCGCCAAGATAAGAGCTCCGTGGGTGAGCCCAGCCCCTCCCACAGGTCCTCTCTGAACAAGAGTGACACACCTCTTCTCCAGGAAAAAAACTCAGCACAGCATACAGCAGTCACTCTGCCTATTACTGAGAGTCAATTTAGCAGCACAAGAACCTAAATTATGTGACAATCTCAGAAAAGGAAAGAGAAATGCACTCTCTTTGTGTAGGAAGAGCAGAAACCCAAAAATCTAGAACATGAAATCTATATTTCTAGAGAGAACTGTTAAAATAAAATGGTTGCAATATTCCAACAGTATGAGAAAAAGGCAGTTCAGCTTTTTCATGGCATTCAGGCTCAAAATAAGATGTAAGAATTCTCAGACTACAATGCAAACAGATTTGAGATACTCTATGACAGCTGAACCCATGAAATTTTTGTCAGATAAGTGCATAATCAAGAATATTCTAAATAAAGTGAACCCCTGCTGCTGTTCTAGAGTGAGAAGACATGTGTCATGAAGTCAAATAGACTGTGTTTGTATCCCAACTCTGCCTTTTTCTTCCTTTCTTCCTTCCTTCTTTCCTTTATATTTTGTTCAGGTGCTCATTCACTCAACATATATCTATTGGGAGAATACTGTGTCAAGCACTGTGATAGAAACTGGGTATACAGGATTGAACAAAATAATCATGGTCTCAGCCCTGACAAAACCTTTAGTCTAGTGAAGAAAATAGACATTAAATAAACATACAAATATATGATACTTACCAATCATTTTAAGTGCTATTAAAGCAAAAAAGAAAGCAGAATTTAGAGACAGAGGAAAAAAAACTGGGGACTTGGAAGAGGGAGGAATTATCCTTTAAGACTATTGAAAGGATTAAAAATAACAACATGAAAGTTCATTGCACAATGTCTAAAACATACGGGTGCTCAGCACAAGCAATAGCTGCTTTTTGTTAACTTCTCTCTGCCATAGACCCCTGATTCCCTCCCACTCCTCTCCTGCCACAGACACTGGGAAGTTTAGAGTGCTGGTCTGGCCGGTGGTGTAATGAGAGAGTGGCAGCCTGTTCCCTGTTAAACACTTCAAATTGCTGCACAGCTTGTTGTTCTATCAGTTTCCTGTATAATCATAACCTTAACCAATCCACAACTTTCTTTCAGGCATATCTGGGTTTCATTTCCTGCTTAGTATTCTTAAGATCATTCATAAATTTTACCCTGTTGGTTGCATGGGATATTTAACCCCTGGTCAAACTAATTCTCAAGAAACAACCAACATCAAAAACTGTGACGAATTCACTCTGTATGGAAGACTTGCCAGAAAAACACAACTAAGGACTGCCTTCAAGGTTGTAAGTATACGGCCAAACAGTCTATAGACTATAGAAAGTCTTTCTGAAAACTTAAAAATTATCCTTTTTGACCATGACTAATCTTGTTCATAGAGAGCAAACATTCAACAAGCCTTCAAATTTGACAAATCCTAATTCAGGTTTAGCAAACTGTTAGGTCAATAAAGATGACCACTTCTTTCCCATTATCCTAACTTCATCACCTCATAACAGTAAAACTAATCCCAACAGTTCTTCAGTTTCTTTGATTACACAAAAAGAGCAAGAGTACCCTTAGTTCATATAAGAAACCCAATCGGAGGGCACCTGTGTGGTTCAGTCAGTTAAGCATCCAACTCTTGATTTCAGCTCAGGTCATGATCTCACCATTGTGAGATTCAGGCCCGTGTGGGGCTCCATGCAGGGTGTTGAAACTGCTTAAGATTCTCTCTTTCCCTCTCTCTCTGCCCCTCCCGCCCAAAAGATAAAATAAAATAAAGTTAAATTAAATTATATTATATTATATTATATTAAATTAAATTAAATTAAATTAAAATAGGGGCCCCTGGGTGGCTCAGTTGGTTAAGCATCTGACTCTTGATTTTGACTCAGGTCATGATCTTATGGTTTGTGGGTTCAAGCCCTGCACTGGGCTCCACGCTGACAGTGCAGAACCTGCTTAGGATTATCTCTCTCCCTCTCTCTCTCTCTCTGCCCCTTCCCTGTTTGCTCTCTCTCACTCTGTCAAAATAAATAAATAAAAACTTTAAACAATAAAATACATTTTAAAAAAAGACACCAAATAGGGACACTTCAGTCCTTAATCAAAAACGTGAGCCTGCCTACAATTTAATGGACACATGTTATTATCTTACAACTTTGCAAGCAGCATACAGGCTAACTGAAAACAAACTATCTCTAAATGAGGAAAGAAATGACTCAAGGGGAGAAGGAGGATAGGAAGGAAGGGAGGGAGGAAGGGAGGAAAAGCAGAAGGAGAAAGGAAAGGAAGATTCATTACACTAAAAGTCATTTTACAGAAATGTTATTCCAAAGAACTTCCCAACCTCTAAAACTAAAAACATCATATAACATATTTGAAACCTAATTCACAAGATTCTTTGTTCTAGATGATACAAGGATGCTTCTTGGTGATAGTTACAAGACATTTCTAAAGATCTCCCATATAAAATATTAGAGCAATACCTAAATGAGTATTTTCATATATATCTATGTTAATCTTTCCCCAAATAAAGCAAAATTATTCTCATTGGTTTTTCTACCAGGGGCTACCCATTTCCTAAAAGTCCTACAGTTGTTCCTAAAATGCACTAAATTGAAATCAATAAAATTGAACAAATTAGGGGGAAAAAACTATAGAGCTCTACTGTCATCCAAATAATTATTTCCACATCTTAAATAACAATCCTCAAATCCATTTTGTGATTTTACAAAAGTCTCCTATTTCAATAGTCTTGTTTCACTAACTTCTCTCCCTTTTGTCTCCTCTGTTCAATTACTGCAGTGAAATTGGAAGGACAGATATTTCTTCTATTTATTCAATCATATCTTCTCAAAAAGTTCCAGGCATTCAAAGTTTTCTTACACTCAGCTCTCTTGTTTACACCCATATTTTTCATGTCTTACTTTCTCAGTCTTCCCCCAGATATTACCTTTCAATTCCTATCTGTTCCATGACTGCAAGTCCAGGGAAAAACCCTCTGTAACTAGTCACAAAATCAACAGTGCCTTCTACAAATGGCCACTACCAGAAAGCCCAGAATGTTTCCATCCCTTAAACCTGTCAACTATTCATTATGTGTATACTCACTGCTATATGAGATATCAAATTATGTGTGACCAATCTCACCTTAAAAACAACCCATTCTAGTTAGTGATGCTATATGTATATAGTCATGGAAGAAAAATAATATTCACAGAAGGAATAATATCTGTATATAATATCCATATATAATATAAATATCTGTTTTTCTTCTGCACTTTGTTCAGTGAAACTCAGAACACTGGTGGCAATAATTAAAATCAAGCCACTGGCTTCTTCCCAGCCTGCCATAGCTTTAAAGAAAAAAAAAAAGAATTTAAATTCCACCTAATAATGTAGGCAGCTATAGGGGTGCCAGAATTAGATTTCATTAATGCTATTGCTTAATTATCTATTATGCCTGGGTCAAAAAGGGAAAAATCATAATTAGCCATCAAACATATCTTTTTTTGTTGTGCTTATGTGTTCCAAAGGTATAAAAGAGCCCAAAGGTGAAACAAAAATAGAAAATCTGATTTTATTAATGAATTCATTCACTTAAGTTTATATGAAACTGTGTAAGCTGAAAGAAAAAGAGATATGTCCAATACAGTTTGTATCCAAAGAAAACTCCACCCACATAAACTCTCTAGTAACATATCAAGTTTTAAGCC
This sequence comes from Panthera uncia, assembly GCF_023721935.1. Classification (NCBI taxonomy): domain Eukaryota; kingdom Metazoa; phylum Chordata; class Mammalia; order Carnivora; family Felidae; genus Panthera; species Panthera uncia. The sequence goes on along the minus strand of NC_064808.1, from coordinate 40,777,186 downwards.
CTTAGGTTAGAGACTATCTTTTCTTCTTTTGTAAGCACTGTGCCAAGCCCTTAGTGCTAAACAAATAATAATAATAAGCATTACATCATGTGGACAAACTTATTTGACTGATTAAACATTAAGGATCAGTCTCTTTTGCCAGTCACCTATGGAAGATGATGCTTTGGAAATTAATCTTTTTACACTATGATTGCCTTGCATCTTTGAAAAACTCTAGTAAGCTATATGTAGGTGATACACATATATATGTATCAGGGAGAGAGAGAGAGAAAGAGAGAGGTGGGGGAAGGAGGGAGAAAGGGAAATAAAGAGGAAGGAAGGAAGGAAGAGAGAAATTTATCTTTACTAGAACATTTAACTCACATTTTGATGTTTACAGTGGTCAAAAACTTGGTGAAATGATAAGCATTTGTATCCATACTCCAAAATAACATGAAATATGTACTTCAGATGAAACTACATGCTGAAAGTGAGGTGTAGAGATAAGCGTACAACAAAACATACTAGATTTTGTTGATTATTCAGTCTTTATAAATTAAATAGCTACTAAACTGTTGCTATCTAAATGCTTGAGTAAATCAATGACTTTACTGTTAACTGAAGTATAGACATTATAGGGCAGATTCAGTTGGTTAAGTGTTCAACTCAATTTTGGCTCAGGTCAAGATCTCACAGTCGTGAGATCGAGCTCCGCATTGGGCTCCAAGCTGGGCATAGAATCTGCTCAAGATTTTCTAAAGATTCTCTTTCTCCCGCTCTCTCTGCCCCTCCCCTCACATTCATGCTCACACTCTCTCTCTCTCTCTCTCAAAAAAATTGTTTTAATATGAAGTATAAGACATTATAATACTTATATATGATCTACATTATATATGTTTTAATTATAAGTCATTTAATGATAAAATAATGGTTAGCTGTGCATAATTACTGCATTTATTGACACTCCCTCACCTCCTTATATTTGAGACCACCACTAAGTTCAGGTTACGGTTTTATTTCCCCTTCTCTACATACATTTAATTCCTTTAAATATTAATGAAAGTTATGTAAGAATGCTGAAAGATGATCAAACCTATCTTCTTGGTTAATAGCAAGTTCAGGGAACAGCTTCTTAGGGAAATATTCAAATTTATTAGCTGCTCTTAGCAAACTGCCCTCAAGACCCACATTGTTTCCAATCTCAAGTTAAGAAGAATTTTTCTCCAACGGGCACTGAATCACTTTAATGTTGACTCTTGTGCTGCTCTACTCCACCTTCAAATGTAGCCAGTAAATTCAGCTTTACTACAGTACTATAAAAATGTGAAAGAACCATAATAGCATCTAAAAAAGAGCTGTTGGCGCTATATTAGTTTAGAGAAAACCCTAAACTGAATACTAATGCAAAATTTAATGATAGTTGCCTAGTTGCCAAAAGAGTTACAATAATTATTTTGCCATAATGTGTAGTTATCTTGAAGTCATCTGAGAATATTACTGCATGATATTCTAAATAAGTCCCCAAAGTGTCATTGTTCCGTTGTTGTTGTTGTTGTTGTTGTTGTTGTTCTTGTTCTTGTTGTTCTTGTTGTTTCAGTCTAAATTCAGCATCAACATACTACCTTCACTGTAATAATGCTGTCCTCTGATTAGAGGACTGCCTTATGAATGAAGAAACATTATAAAGAGATCACTCTACATCCTTAGTAAGTCAGCTTCTTTGATTGATATCCAACATGGATCTACCTCGCATCAAATTCCACTTAACAGTGAATATCATGATTGTAAGGTTCCGGTAAAACATTTAAACTGAATCAATACAGTTTTACTTCCCTTTTCTTTTATAACCATGACCAAATTTTTAGAGTTGAAAAGTAAACCAAGATCAAATTTAGATATGTTGTTTGAAATTAGCAAAGATGAAACACTTCACTGCCAGACAAGAGCACTGATTTTAAGAGTAGATTTTTGCCTTCCCTGAAATGCCTAGCTCATGCAGTGTATTTTTATGCCTGCAGATATTGGCATGTTTCACATTTGAGATTATGACACACCAACTTATTTTGAAATTTTTTAAATCTTCCACTGTGCATGTTTCAAGTGCTTCATGACTATCACTGATAATTGAGCAATTAACTTGGAATTACCAAATGTGCTGTGATGGCACAATATGTAGTAAGCAACATGAAAGAATAAAGAACAGAGGAACTTAGCACAGTGGAAAAAAAGTAATAAAGGGTAAAATAGGCCATCATCCTAACAATAATACTGAGTAAGTTTTAATGGGCCCAGGTCTCAGCAGTTTAATGGTGCCAGTAAAATGGTTTAATGAAACAAGTCCAGAGTATTACAAACTTTTTAGAGCGGCTTGTTCTGGTTCTGCTAAAAGGAAGCTTCTTTCTAACTGGTCTTGTGTAATATTCAGGGATTGGTCCAAAAAGTAAGTGTGGGAGTTTCATTAAATAACAAGTACAAAACAATTAGGTTAAAAATCCTGACAGGCAAATATTTCTTATTTCTTAAGAAATACAAGCTTGCAAAAAATAGATGTAAGGTCTTTTCTTTGTGTGACAGAGACAAAGCAAAAACTCTAGGGCTAACAATGACCTCAAGTCATCAAGCTATTGTGAACATATTTGCAAACCAAAAATTAAGATACATGGCTTGACATCAAGAGGGAAAGATGAAACCCAGCTATATTAGAAAAAAATAGAATGCCTCTTCACTGTTCATCCCACCAAGGTCTCTAATACTGGGCTTTTCTGGCTAAAACCAGAGCGTGACTGTGAAGAGTAGCTTTTTAGTGCTTAAATATAGCCAGTGAAGCAAATTCCATAAACCTAAATCCTACCTTATTTAGGTGGCAGGCCATTTTAAAGGTTTGCAAGAAAAACCCACAATTTAGAAAGTCAGAGAAGGAAAAGATATTCAAACTACAACAAATAAAGGACACTATTAAAAACACTTTTTCTCAAAATTCCATCAATATTGCTCCAAAACACCACTAGGAGATTAAAATAGGCCAGGCTGTCCTTTCAGGTAAAAATAAATTAGAAACAGAAAGTGAAGAGAGCAGAAAGAAAAAGTATCGAAGGGCACTAGTATATAAAACTTAAAAGCTTAAAATGTAATGGATATACACATTCAGATTAGCAAACTGCTTTCAATTAAAGTAGATTTCTGGCCACAGTTCACAAATGTACAGTAGCTGTGTGTATTAATGTAGATACTTCAAATGTCAGTATATCTCTAATTAACATGAGCACACAACTGTAAAACTGAGAAGGCACAATTGTAAATTCCTTACGTTCCCAGCATTAATGCGTTCAGGGGGCAGCTCCCGTTGTCATGGAAAATGGCATTCAAGCCTTATTTGTGGATTTTCACAGCTCATCTTTTTTATTTACCTGCTTTATGTCAAGATTAGCCTGGAATAATATTTTTTAAAGATAATGCACTTAGACCTGCTTGTCCTGAAAATCACAGGCATTCTCACTTGAGGGAGCTTTGGTCTGGGCTATGCTCAGTTTGAAACAGATTTCTTTCCATTTTAAAATACCACAAAGACATGAATTCATGATTTTTTGTTTGTTTCCTGAAAATCAACACAATTCCAAAACTTTCAGCTAAAGCACGGTATGTGGCAGTTTTGAAATAGGGGGACAGGAAAATGTCAAGGAGGAGAAAATGATCCAGGGACATGAGGAAATGAATTGGTAAAAAGTGTTCTACAATCTCCTCCCTGACTTACTCTTCCTCAACTTTTTGAAAATATTTGTATGACCACCAAATGGAGATTGAGATAGTGATCAAAAACAACAAAAGAAAGAGAACTAAAATTCTCTCTGTGACAGGACAGTTTGGTTTGTGGAAAGGGCACTGAATTAATTACACCATGAGTCCCTATACTTGAGTCCTGCTACTCTGCAAAAATAAGGATAATTCCTACTTACCTAACAGTTTTTACAAAACTCGGCCACTTTAATGTCTGTAAAAGCAAGTGTTATACCAAAATAAGATATTGTTATTATTATTGCTTCAAGCATAGGGCTAAGCAATAATCACTTCTTATGCCAGACAATAAAATACTTTTGTATCTTTTCAGGGAAAAGTTTGCTATTCGAGACCATGAACAAAGACAGAATTTTATAAATGTAAATTCACTATCAAATAACTTAAAAGGCCTGAGTAACCTGAAAAAGCAGGGTATTTAATGGCCTATCTCTGTTGTTGTTGTTGTTTTTTTAAACCAATCATTTATTGTCCTGGTAAAACTGAATGGTCAGAATTACACAATTATTTTTAAATTAGAGATAAAGAATTAAATGTGAGATATGCACATGCAAAACAAAGTGTTCTTATACAATGTCTACGTTTGAAAAAGACAAGGGTAGTTTTATTTTTTAAAGAGGAAAAAAATAGTGTAAGAGGCTTTCAGCTTCTGAGAAGATAACCATTTTCCTTCACAGTGTTTTCCTCTTCTGATGTAGGTGGTTGATGTGAGTAGGTAAGATTCCAGTTGATTCTCACACACCCTTGGTGTGGCCCATTCATTATGGATGTGCAAAACAATATCCCACCTTCCTTATCTCACAGACTGGCTTCTACATGCCTTACTAAGAAACCTTCCCATGGCCATGGGTATAACTTTCTTCCTTAGATCATGTAGCAAATAAGCAGTTCCAGTATGGAAATTAAAGTTCCTAAAAGAAGCCATTGTCACATATCCCATTTGCTTGTTCTTAAACCAAACTAGATAAATATTTCTATTGTTTTAGCTGCCTCATCATTCAGTGTAAGTGGTGGACAATTTCTGCAGTAATTGAAAGGAATAGGAACTTAAGCATTCTGGATGCCATGTTAATTTTATCTCACTTATCTCAGCAGTATCCTGCTACATTCCTTTAATAAGAAATTTCCAGTTTAGGAGATGGCCTTAACAAAGCTTAAGACCACTGAACAAAGGAACAACAAAGTCCATGCCCTAAACTAACATATGGAAATTCTCAGGGTTGAAAAACAATTACTTTGGGCCTGTATGATTAGCATGGCTTCTGCCTAAGAGATCAGATAAAAACTGGCTAAAAGATTTTTTTTAAGTTGAACTCCAGAAATAACCATATGAAAACTACAGCCACAGTATCCCTTCTATTTTTAGTCTCTCTCTTTGTTAGATCACTAGAAAAATTTCAGCTAATTGGATCACCTCCATTCAAAGCTAGCCTAAGTACATCTGGTGGAGGGGGGACACAGAAGAGGAGTAAAGAAATAAGAAAAGAGAGACTTTAGGTAATGAGAAATGTAAATATTTTAATTTTAATATTTTAATGAATGCCATCTTGGTTGAAATGCCAGTATTTATCTCCTATTTGTCATTTTAAAAATGTAGTCATCCTAAAAACTTACTGAAAGAAATGATTTAGGGGAACATGGGTGGTTCAGCTGGTTGACCACTGGACTTCAGCTCAGGTCAGGATCTCAAGGTTCATGAGTTCAAGCCCCATATCAGGTTCACTACACTTAATGCAGAGCCAGCTTCGGATCCTCTGTCCCCCTCTCTCTCTGTCCCTCCCCTATTCATTCTCTCTCTCTCTCTCTCTCTCTCTCTCTCTCTCTCTCTCTCTCAAAAACGAATAAACATTTAAAAAAAAGAAAATGACTGAATGATACAAAAGAAGAGAGAAAGGAGTTAAAAGAAAGGACAAAGCAACTAAGATAAGATTTGAACAACTCAAAATTGTTTCCTTTCAGATTTCTAATAGGATAAACTCAACTCCTCAGAATTATCCTTTTTCATGAGAGCACTTCAAAGGTACTTTACATTTCTTTCTCCATCTTTTTCGCCTCCTAATCCTCACTATGATACCTTGCACAAATTAAAAGCTTATATTTAATCCAAATGAGCCATGCCGTTTAATATTTTGTGTTTTACATAAGAATTGTCTTCAAATAATAAAATGTGAATTGATAGTTCCACAAAAATAATCTATTCATTCAGAAGGCATTAAAAATATATAAAAATGTATTAAACTATATTCAACATTCACATCTATTTTTTTAAGCTGATTCATAATGCTTGTCCCAATCAGTGCTACTACTAAAAGAAAGATAAAGTTGGTTTTAAATAAATTTTCCCTATGCTCTGCTTAAATACTGAATTACTTAAACTCCAATTTATAATTTTTTTTTAAATACTTTTCCTAGAAGCACATTCTTTAAAACTCCTTTGTAGGAGTACCCTAAAAGAGAACAAGTTTCCTATGTCTTTATTGTTATCAAATGTATAAGAGCTCCTTACCAACAATAAACACATATAAATATATTTTAAACTCAAGTTACTTAAGTATGGTCTTATATGCACACAGACTTTTTTAAAACCTGCCTCATACTCTAAACTACTTCTATACTAATAAAAATATATAAATTTAAAGTATTTTAATTGATTCATTCAAGTTCATTCCATTTTTTTTCTTGAAATTTATCTTCTTTCCTGAGAAAAAGATATCTTTGTATTCCCAAATACCACTTAAAATTTACTCGTGTTTTAGGGATGGTGAAGAAGGCAGGAATGCGCCCATTTTGGATACACATTATACATTTACTAAATAAGCCTTTGGTTCCTTAGTACATAATCTCCTCATGTACTGACAGCTCTTTGAATTCTGTATCATCTCACATCTTTTCCATGTGCATAGGCTCATAATACTTTTCAAGTCCATACAACCAGAAGACTGAGGGAAGTTATCAGGGCAAATTATTCATATGTATATAGACTAGCTCCTTTAAGGTAATTCATTCCTATTATTGAGCCCCATCTTCAAAAAGTAAGATATTTATTCTTTCAGCTTACTATAACAGGCCCAACCATTGTGTTATTTTACTGGAAATCATAAACTGAGGCTTTTTTCACCAGCTGGTATTTTTTCCAGAGTCCTCTTAAGAAAACTTTTACAAAAAATTAATAACACTTAAAGTAACAGAGAAAATAATAAAAATTCACACACAAAAGAAATTAAGATCTTGTTTACAAACTGTTAACTTTTTCATTATACAATGAGAAGAGTAATAAATAAACCAATACTTACAAATACGGACAAAAAATCAGCCCCAGCACCCAGAAATCACTGGTAAATTGCCTTTGAATTCATGAAAGTGACCTGAAAGTTTAGACAGAAAATGAAATTTAATAATATAAGTAAACCGCATTAAATGTTTTATTAAAGGAGTATATACATTCTGTCTAAAATTTATACTATTTTTAACTCAGGCAGTTGTCCCCATCTATTCTAACAACTTTTTCAAGATGATAATATCAAAAGAAATAATTATTTCATTGTTCTATCTCTAGGAATACAACATCTCTATCCATTATGGCTTTAAAAAAAAAAAAGCAGTACTAAAGTAGGTGTTTAAAGTATCAGTAAATAAAAAGAAAAGGGAGAAAAACAATTTTTAAGGGAATAGAAGCTTACAAGTAGTTACATTTGAAAAACATGTTTAATTTATGTCTACAAGTTAAAATTAATGCACTTCACAGAAAATATCTTGGATGTGTCCAACAGGAATATCTTATAGGTAGAATAAAAATGAAAAGATGCATTTCTTGTTCTGCCTAAGGTATGGAACCCATTTAGACATTTAGGCTATACGCAATGCATTCTGCATAAGGCAAAATTCAATCCAAAATTCTTTTGCTTGCACACACTTTAGTTCTGGCTGAAGAAGTAACAGATGCAACTCAAACACACAGAGCTAGCCTTGTAAAAAGTTTTAACTAGCACAATGAGTCACTTTATGCCTCTAAATATCTATGGTTTCCTCTCTCCAGAACCCCCATGCATTAGAAGGTAGTTTGGTAGTTTATTTTTATTGTTTGGTCAAAATACAGCACATTTTTAGTTCCATGAAAACAAAGAAACTTTGTTACAAGGGCCATATTCTTTCCAAAATGCGAGGATGGCTATGAGTAGTGTTCAACTTAAAATAATAATGGAACTTGAGTTCCTAATTTAGGTCAGAAACTTTCCTAGACCTAGAGATTGGTTTGATTCAATACACACTTTTTAAACATAGCTAGTAAACATATAGGTTAGTTAACTAACCAGTTAGTTAGCTAACTAGATTTAAATAGATTCATTCTGGAAAAAAAAATGAATCTCGATCAACATCTTTTGTAGGAAACATCACTTTCAACATTATATTTATAGCACAAATGGTTAAAATGAATTAGGCATCTGAATATGAGATATGAAATAAATATCTAACTCAGCCCTGACCCCAGCTCCTATAATATGTTTTTGCCTAAGTGACCCAGATAAATTATTCTATTTTCCAGTCAGGATTGATAAATAATAAAAGTCCTGGGCATTTGGACAGGTTTAAGTATTGATGGCTAATACACTATTAGGTTTCTTCTCTAGACCTCCTTCTCTGTGTAAAGAATGGTTCCTCAGGCCTTCTTCACTCCAGTTTCACAGGTTTCCAACAATTCTATGATGCCTACTTCCATGGGTGTAAGAAGTACAGGAGAGTCTGGCCAGGGAAGGTAGCTCTGAATTTACTTTTGGTGTAACACCCATTTCTTCCTCACAGCTTTCTAATGTTTTCAGATTCAGGAGAGCAATTTTATCTGGTACACTGTATAACACCATGTTGACACATTCTGTGTACAATTCAAAGCCAGCAAAGAATACTTGTTCTGATATAAGCTATTCTTACATTTTATCCTGCCCTGAGTCGTATATTATAATTTGAAGTTACCCACAAAATAAATCTATAGCAAAATGCTGTATACCCAAAAGCATAAAATCTGGAAGAATCCAATACTTGTATATTATAAAAATAATCACACCTTGTCTTTCTGGCAACCATTCCTTTAAAAGTATGAGTTAGAATTACATAAGATACACAATATAACCTATCTCTTTCATTTGCATTTAAATAATGGGGGATAAAATAAAATGCATCCAAAAAAATATTGCAGCTAACAAGTATCTCATTTTCTCAATCATTGGACTCTTCTGGAGTTAAGATCTCTAACTCTGGAAATATTTAAAATTGGAACAAATCAGATTCTAGACATTTAGGGCAAATAATATTCTAATATACATCAATATGAAGTCAATAAATCTCATTTGTCATATCAATGCAATCTTACTACATATGTTAAAAGCAACTCTGACTCACATTATCAGCTGATTTACACTATTGGTGGATTTTGGAGCAAACAATTTAAAAAGCATGAGCTTCTAAAGTCACATAGTTAATTGTTATAAAAAAGAGGACTTAAATGCATACTTCTTCCTGCAAACAATTTAGGAATAAACAGGTAACATTTTATGAAGGGCAAAGAGTTAAGAATTAACTCACAAAAAATAATTTAAAGTAAGCTACTTCTTTAAGAACTAGAAAAGTTTAGGTCATTTCCAAAATAAAAGTGGCTACTTTGGTCTTGAGGGCAGCATAAAACTAAAAAGTTAGAGAAGGAAATGCCAGAGCAAATCACCATCTTTTCTGGAAAATCACAATCTGTTTAGGAAAATGAATCCTCAGAACACCAATCACCATGGATTGTCCCATTCCTCCGTCTGTTCATTCATTCACTCAGCAAATAATGACCATGGGTGAGAGATTGTGCCAGACAGTATGAACACAAAAATTTTTTTAAATAAGTAAAATCATTATGTTGTAAACCCAAAACTAATATGTTACATGTAAATTATAGCTCAATTAATAAGTACAGCATTTTTTTATTACATTTTGGAAAGAGAGTGAGTGGGAGAGGGGAGCAGGACGAGAGACAGAAAGAATCTTAAGAAGGCCCCATGCCCTGCATGGAGTACAATGCAGGGCTCCATCCCATGACCCTGGGATCATAACCTGAGCCAAAACCAACAGTCAGATGATCAACTGACTGAGCCACCCAGGTGCCCCAATAACTTTTTTTTTTAAAGGCGATGGCCTTTCCCCTCAAGGATCCTTCAAAGAATCAATAATCCAACCTGGGCCACAGGCTATTATATCTGGCCATGATGGTGACATTGTTCATATTCTCTGGTTGTCAAATCTTTTGGACATCCTTAATTTATTAAATAAAAAGTGAATTGTTACAAGCACTTCAATATAAAAAACAAAAGAATATAAAAAGTAAGTGTATAAATGAAGAAATACAAATGTTCAATAACACAAAAATATCTATAATCTACCTAATAATCAAAGAAATATAAATAAAATGTTATCACCTAAAATATTGGCAAAATAATTTATAAACTGGTCAAAAACTAGTATTGGTGAGTGTGTGGGGAAAAAAATACTTTCATATACCATTGATTAGATTATAAACTGGATACAACTTTTCTGAATAGTAATTTGAGAGTAAGTGTTAAATTTTTTAATGTTGATATCCTTTGAATTTGCAACACTACTTCTAAAAATTATCCTAAAGAACTAATCACAAAAATGTTAAAAGAAATATATATGTAATATTTATGTTCATTACAGAATTTTTATAACAACCCCAAATTGGAAATAACCTACTAACTGGATAAGCAAATTATGATATGTACATATAACACTACTCTATACTCATTAAAAATAATGATATAAATGTATATTTATTGACATAAAAATGATGGCAAAATGTATTGTTGAATTTAAAAATACACATATAATAACCAATCAATTTATAGAAAAGTAAATATGGGTACACGCACACACACGTATGCACACAAGTGTCAGAAAGTAAAGCACAATTTAACAAAAATATTAGCATTGAGTGCATAAGCTTATTTTAACTTCCGTGTAAGCTGGAGTTATTTAGATTTTTTTATGCTTAACATGTCTAATTTGTCCCCAAACAATAAAGCTATTTCTAAAATTCAGTATATTACTTATCCATTCAAAAGCAGTCACCCAAATCCAGACTAACTTGCTTTTAATTTGGCAACCGAAGCCAAACACTAATTAGGTTACAAAAAGAAAAACCACTGAATTACAAGGCAACTTCAAACAATTTTCTTGACATCAAGTGAAGAAACCATAAACATTTTCACAAAAGCATGTCCCACTCTACCAAAAATAGGTAAGAGATCAAAAGTAAACAGCAAATAAAAACACTGCCACCTCCCTGTATAATTATACTTTAAAAGTTTAAAAGCTTTCAAACTAGATTTTTTTTAATCTTGCTTAAAGCTGTCTCTAAGCCACACCTATTTCTTTTTTTATCCCCATCCATTATTATTATTATTATTATTATTATTATTATTTGATTTAGCAAGAAGGTTCAAGTATCAAATGAGTGGTTGGATTAAATGACCTTCTGACCCTGAGAGTCAATGATTCTAAGGTATTTTTTAAGTACTAAAGTGCTTCCAAAAACACTTATAACAAAATTTTGTTCACCTTTACATTAAATTATAGTATCACATGTTTCAAACTCAGGTCAAGGATTAAAATTTGTTTAATTTATTGAATCATTGACCTCTGAGTTAAAACAACTCCCTTTAAAGCATTTATTTTTTCAACTGACTTGAAAAGATATCAGTGTCTTGTCTTTTATACATCAAAATAAAAATTAGGGAGGCATTAAAAAATATCCTGTATGCAAATTCAATCAAATACATTTTTGTAGAGATTTTATTTTGCATTACAACTGAAACTTTCCCCCAACCTGCATCAATTTTTAAAAAATAAAACCTTATTTACTATTGTCATCACTTCTGCTCTTTATAGATGGCATCAGTAGGCAAAAACGGTGTGTCTTGAACTCCATAATTCTTAGCTTTCCTTCTTAACAATTATACTAAATTATGTAGAATTTGAATTAACTATAAAAGTGAAATGTGAAATTCATTTTTCAAAGGAAATGATACCAAGTTAATGCCCAATTTTTTTTTGCTAATGCCCAACTTTTTTTAGCACACATGCTAACAAGAACATCGCAATAGTGAATGGAAAATGAGGGTTTAGTTACTAACATTTCCATCTTCTAAGGCAAAAGTAAGAGTGTTTCTGAAATGTCAACAATTTAAGATGCTACCTAGTTCAACACTCTGCTTTCCTGAAACAAGAACCTACTTCCTCAAAGAAATAGGAATTTTCCCTTAAAGATCTCCAAAGGTGAAGCTGCTGGATGGCTCAGTCTGTTAAGTGTCTGGCTCTTGATCTCAGCTCAGGACATGATCTTGTGGTTCATGGGATCAAGCCCCGAGTGGTGCTCTGTGCTGACAGTGCAGGGCCTGCTTGGGATTTTTTCTCTCCTCCCTCTTTGCCCCTCCACCCACTTGCACTTACCCTCTCTCTTTTTTTTTTCTTTTTTTTTTTTAAATGAAATTTATTGTCAATATGGTTTCCATACAACACCCAGTGCTCATCCCAGCAGGTGCCCTCCTCAATACCCATCACCTACCCTACCCTCCCTCCCATCGCCATCACCCTCAGATTGTTCTCAGTTTTTAAGAGTCTCTTATGGTTTGGCTCCCTCCCTCTCGAACTTTTTTTTTCCTTCCCCTCCCCCATGGCCTTCTGTTAAGTTTCTCAGGATCCACATAAGAGTGAAAACATATGGTATCTGTCTTTCTCTGTATGACTTATTTCACTTAGCATAACAGAAGAATTCTCCTCAAAAGAAACTCCAGGAAGTAGCGATAGCTAATGAATTGATCAAAAACAATTTAAGCAATATAACAGAACAAGAATTTAGAATAGTCATAAAATTAATCACTGGGCTCCCTCTCTCTTTCAAAATAAATAAATAAACATTTTTAAAAATCTCCAAAGATAATTATTATTAAAGCCTACTTCTAATAGCCTATTCATGTACTCTATGCTGCTCAACCTACATCTTCAATATGATTTCAGTACTGAGGGCTACTCAGAAGGGACATTGAGAAGCATTCAGAGAAAAATGTCTAAGATCTCTTACAGGAGTAATGTTACATTAGAATGGTTGCATGTTTTTTTTAATGTTTTTATTTATTTTTGAGAAAGAGACAGAGCATGAGCAGGGGAGGGGGGCAGAGAGAGAGGGAGACACAGAATCTGAAACAGTCTCCAGGCTCTGAGCTGTCAGCACAGCAACCGAGGCGGAGCTCTAATTCACAGACTGTGAGATCATGACCCGAGCAGAAGTCGGATGCTTAACCAACTGAGCCACCCAGGTGCCTCAGAATGGTTGCATGTTCTAAATATTATTAGTTGAAATAAACTTTAGAGACCATCTAGTCCAATGGTTCTCAAACACTTTGGTCTCAGGACTCCTTTACATTTCTTTTTTTTTTTTTAATTTTTTTTTAACATTTATTCATTTTTGAGAGACAAGAGAGACAGAGCATGAGCGGGGAAGGGACAGAGAAACGGAGACACAGAATCCGAAACAGGCTCCAGGCTCCGAGCTGTCAGCACGAAGCCCGATGCAGGGCTCAAACCCACGAACTGCAAGATCCTGACCTGAGCCGAAGACGGTTGCTCAACCGAGCCACCCAGGCGCCCCAGGACTCCTTTACATTTCTAAAAATTATTGAAAATCCCAAAGGGCTATGGTTACTTTTATCAATGTTATATTAGAAACTAAATTTGAGAAAAAAGATTATTCATTTAAAATAAATAATAATCATTCAATGATGAGCCTATTGCATAGTAACACAAAAGCATAAGTTTTAAAATATATTTGCCACAATAAAAAAATTAGAAGACAGGCATTGTTTTGCATTTTTGCAAATCTCTTTAATAAAAGACAGCTAGATTCTCATAGGTGCCACTGCATTCAATCTATTGTGAGATGTTGATTTGGTAGAAGCATGTGAAAATATCCAACTTCACACAGATATTAAGTTGGAAAGAGGCAGAGTGTTTCAATAGCCTTTCCAGACAACTGGAGCTATTCTTCTTTGATATCAAAATTTGACAAGTAATAGTTTCTCAAAGGTTAATTGCAATATGAAATTTGAAGCCTGAATATCAATGAACTTTTTGTATTCTCTTACTTTTAAAACCCATTGATCTTTAAATGCATCTTTTACTTTTGCATGATTTTGTATCATCATGCATTGGTTCATTTGGGAAAATATCAGTACGCTGAGTTGTGTAGATTTTCAAAACATTGACATATTTCATTACTCAGTTTTTTAAAAATCACATTTGTTAATATCACCACCAATCTTATCAGAAAAGTTTCTAAGTATTGGGAAGTCATCAAGTTCATGATGGTGGATACAAGTTTTCCAAACTATTAATTTTTTCTTGAAACTTCAAATTTTATTATTGACAGCAGTGTCAGTTGCTTTTCTTAAAATGGCTGGCTGATTCACTTTGCTCATTTTTGAGACTATGTCTGCCAAGCAGATGTCTAAACAACCACTGTGTGTCTTTTGGTTATTCTTTCAAGTAAAAATGAGGTTCTATAAAAAAAAGTAGTTAGTTCAGCTTGCAACTCAATCACACATATGATTTTCCTCAAGAAACATATACTTCCCATTTCATCACAAAATATTAGAAAATATGCTCAAGGGTCAAGAATTAATAAAATCTATCATTTCTCCTGCTTCACCTACAACATTCTTAAGCAAAACAAGCTTTTTCATGTGTGAGTAGTGATGATTAAAAAAAAAAATTCAATGACTAGTAATGTAATTTGGTGCCAGTGCCTTGATTGTGCTAAGGCACCAGCAATTTTGCCCCAAATTGCTTTCCATCCTCAGTGTAAACGTCAACACAGTGAACAGGCAAATAGCACCTTGGTAGTATGATGAAAATAATTTATACTTTTCAGACCTCTCAAAGGGTCTCAGGGATTCCCAAGTGTCCGTGGACCACATTTTGATAACAGCTTATCATTCTGATACTCCATTTTGAAGCTAAGGAAACTATCTAGTTTAATATTTTCAAGCCAACAAAGAGGTATATAGCGCAGTTGAGTGTAATATGGTAAATACTGATTGCAAGTCAGTTGCTCTTTCTTCTTCCCAAAACAAAGCCAGTCTAGAGGTAGATGGTGCTTAAGAACTACTATGCCAGTTTCCTCTCAAAGTCCCTACCACTCTAAGATTTTACAATTTTATATTTTATCCACATCCACTGGGAAGCACATACTTACACTTTAATGTAACATTTCCTAAGCCTACTTTAACACATTGTAGATGGTCAGGTTAAGGTATTTCTGGGTCAGAAGAAGAGAAATTAAGGTATTTCTGGATCAGAAGAGAAGAAATTAACGTTGCATTTCTTAGGCCCACCAGTTCACCTCTACCAACATGTGCACCAGAATAGTCAATCATAAGATTGACACATTTTCACAACTGACAAAATTTTAGTGCTCTCCTGAAATAACAATTCAAGATGATCTATCTGTGAACAAGAAAGTCAGTATAAAAATTGTGTCTACATGAAAAATGAATGAGATTATTTAGAAGAAGACAGCACGTCTTACACTTTACAAAGGCTTATTGCTTATTGCTATGAACCAAGACCAAAATATAGACCACAAACTTCCAAAACCTATTTACAAAATCATTGTGTAACTTAATCCCAAAAACTCTTATATTTTGAGGTCTTGACTATAAAAAAATTCATAAACACAACATAAGGCAGCAAGGTCACTTGACCAGAATCAAAGAAAAAATGAGCTATGGGCCAAAAAATTTGGAATATGTTTTGTAACTTTTCACTCCATAAACTTGTTCTCTTTCATGTCTTCTTTCACATCCATGCTATTCTTTGTAAAATATACTTCTTGGAAATAACTCCTATCATTGTGTTTTTTAATACACCTTTTTTTCTTGCAGCCTATCTGATTTCAGACATACATGGTATCAATTTCGTAACAAAATTCAGAGAAAGTCTTGTGTGAGTAGGACTGGAGAAAAAAGTGATTATCAAAACATAATCCTCAGACTCCCTATATCAGAACTGCTGGGATGCTTATTAAAATTAATTTTTATGAGCTTCCAGGTGGCTCAGTCGGTTAAGTGTTTGACTCTTGGTTTTGGCTCAGGTCATGAGCTCATGGTTCGTGGGATTGAGCCCTATGCGTGGGTCATGGGCTGTTAGCATGGAGCCTGCTTGGGATTCTCACGCTCTCTCTGCCCCTCCCCTGCATATGTGCATGTGTGCACTTCTCTCTCTCTTCAAAAATGAATAAATGAACTTAAAGAAAATAATTTTTAAAAAAGACTGTTGGGTCCCACCCAAACCTGTTGATTATGCAATTCTGAGAGTATGGCCTAAGAATCTATCTTAGATCATAGCCCCCAGTTAATTCCTATGCACACTAAAATTCAATAACTGTTGGGTTAAAGGGCAATTGTGTAAATGTGGGTAAGCTCACAAAAACTTTTGTGCATAAATCAAAATCTTGTAACTCCATAAAATATTTTATCTTACAGAAAAGATTCTCAATGATTTTGGAATTCCTATTTTTAAAAAATAAAGTGTTTTTTAAATGAAAGGAGGATTAGAAACTAAACACAGGAATTTAACTTAAAAATTAAGTCTAAATTATTGCAGGATGTTGTTGTTGTTTTTTCAATCTGAGAATGACACAAGCAATTCTCCAGCAATTTAATTAACATTTCTGTGGGCCCACAGGATGCATACCATGAATTGGGACCTCTAGGGATACAGAATAATAAAGCACAATTCCAGATCTCCAGCAACTGACAATTTGGATTCATTGTAAGATAAATATTATAGTTAGAATAGCCTCAACATTTGCAGTGCATTATCGTACCCAGAAAGAGGAAAGGATTCCATCCCTGCTGAGTTTTCTCTCCCACATTCTGTTCACAAAATAAAGTCTCAGAACATTTTAAAAGCATTCACTTAATAAAAACTTGCAAAAAGTACTAATTTCTAAGCCCATAGTTTTTTTTAAATCAGCCCACTATTTTCTATAGAGTAAACTGATAGAAAAGGAGGAAGGACTGTTCTTTGCACTTGTTCTAGGTAGTTAAATCAAGATAAATTTGAAGACATCTAAAAAGGGTCCGTTTTGACACTCATCTTAAGAAACTCTTCTTGTTTCCATTCTCAGTACCACTCCCTCTTAACCACAAATAATGACTTCAATAATGGAGCTCTGTCATTTAAAGTATCAGGCAAATAACACCAAGTTACTTAGATGAGTTGACACCGCCTGTTGTGCAAATATGTACTTAGAATAAGATTATAAAAATAACAGCTGCATTATCAACTGGATTCAGACCAGAACAACTTATGTGAATGCAGAGTTAACATGGTCTGAACTTGCTACGTAGCATGCATATAGCACTTTATAAGCATTTCTCAGTTCGTGATAGAAATTGAAAAGGGGAGAGATGCTAAAAGAAGAGAAAAATAGATCTGGCGACTCTGGGCCAATTATCTAAGAGTCCTGATTCCTAGAATAAATCACAGTTATTCATCACTTACTAAATGTTTGCTCTGCACCATGCACTATGTTAAGCACTAAAAAAACAAAAATGAATAGGGTTCATAACTTCAAGAAGCTCATAGCCTAGTAAAGCGGACAAATAATTAGTTTTGTGTGAAATGTGTTAGGTGAAGAAAACAGATTATAAAACTATATAATCTCGTTTTCTGAAATAAAGAATATGAATAAGAGAGGTGCCTGGTTGGCTCAATCAAGTATAGCATGTGACTCTTGATATCAGGGTTGTGAATTCAAGCCCCACTTTGGATGTAGAGATTACTTAAAAATAAAGTCTTTTTAAAAATCCTTAAAATATAAATAAATAAATAAATAAATAAATAAATAAAATGCATAAGAAAATGGAGATACTACCATTTACCCTCCAAAGTTTTAGTAATGATTAGATATGAACATGCTAAATGAAATGTCTTCTATAAATGTATTTCTCTTTTTGCTTTTTCCTTGAAATACGCCCAAGTCACAACTTACACCAATGACCGGTAGCTAATATAACCACCCATATTTTAAAGAAGAATGTCTCAAGGATTCGTGACGCAAGAGCTGTGTCCTTGGCAATGCTAACTCATCATCACACTCAATAACTACACACCGCATACTCAAGGGGAGCTCAATCATACACTATAGTTTAGTCTTTTCTCAGACTTAATAAGTCTTTTGCTCACTCTCAAAAACACAGAAACAAATGAAGAGAATCATGTGGAAAGATCCTTATCCTTTTACTGCAGATTCTTCATAATATCTTAAAGATTTCTCTATACAGTCCACCTGGCATCTATCAGATATTAGCTCACTTCCTATATGAAAAATAACAGGGATACCAGGATGAGATGCATCCAAGTTTACAGACAACAAAATAGACACATAACTCACATAGGACCATATGAAAAATTAGTGACAGAGCTTTCATTTTAAGTCAGAGTTTCCAATCACTGGGCTTATGTTCATTCTGTGAGGGACATAATCACCTGTCACTTCATCTGTAGAATGGGATACTTGGCATTCACTTCTCTCATAATATATCAGTTTCAATACGTTGCTCTCTCACTTAACTCATTTGATAAAAGACACTTTGCAAAATGAAAATGGGTTAAATCACTGGATTCTTAAATACATTTCTCCAGTGCCAGCATTTCCCCATCTTCCCCAGTTCCAATCAATTGCCAATTTCTATATCTTCTTGTCCTGGAATCTTCCAAATTTCCCTTTCTTTTTCTGAGATCTACGATGAGACTGATGGAACTCTGTGTGTGTGTGTGTGTGTGTGTGTGTGTGTGTGTGTGTGTGTTTCTGTAGCTATCCATAGGGAAAATACCCTGCTACACACTACATAATTCTCATTTCCCTACATTAATGCTCTCATGCTAGCAATGGGACAAAAACCACTGCCTTTTTTAATGTGAAGAGATGGAAGAAATTCACAGAGCTCTCCAATACTCAAATCCCAGACCTAAATTAAAAAAAAAAAAAAAGATCAAGCATTATAAAGAAAATTCTATAGGTCAACCATTGATATTTATTTATTTATTTATTTATTTATTTATTTATTTATTTTCTCATTAAATCCTATTTACTTTGTGATGGGATTACTATCCTCATTTTATAAATGAAAAAAAATGAAACTCAATGGGATTAGATATTCACAAAGGTAGTAAATTGGCAGGGTTGGCACTCAAATTCACAATCTCTGATTTCAAAACTAGTACCCTGTCCTTACTGCGTTTAAATAACATTCCTTAATATTTCAGAATCTAGCCCATTTAAAACCTGTGGTAAAAGAGCTTCTTTTAAGAGATTCTAAATCCCACCATTTCTGTACTCTGACCCTACTCCTGTGTTTCAACCACCAGAGTTCTCTGGGTCAGGTCCTACCCCAAGTCCACACATCAGCCTATAATTCAAAGCCTCCTTGCATCTTCTAGCTCAGAGTAGCTTCCCAGAAAAATTTTACTTGACAAAGAAACAATTTTAAAAGCATTTTTACTTTAAAAACAATTTTACTTGACAAAATGCTTCTTCTTAAAAAATGAAAATTTTTATCATATATATCACATACACAATATGAAAACTTATAAAACTAAAAGAAATATTCTAAGGCCAAGGATGCTATATTATACATCAAATAAACAATGTATATTTGAGGTGATTTCAAAAATTAAATATAGAAGTTTAATCTCTTTCCAAGAATAAAATAATCTAAACAAATTTTAGGTTTAAAAATATTAATGTAAATATTACACAAGTACAATAATTAAATAATGCATTACTGGCACAGAATGACAGGCAGATAAATTTTTCTGAAAATCTAAAAACAAATGGCAGTTTATAGAAGACTCTATTATATAAGATACTTCAAGTCAGTGGAGAAATAATAAACTATTCAATAAATAATAAACTATTCAATGAAGAGAGGTAGACATTTAGGGGAAAAAACTGCATTAAATCCCTACCACTTTATACTAATATAAATTCCATATGAATTATTTAAATGTAAAAACCAAAAACATAAATAATCTTTTAAAAAATCTAAATGACTTACATAATATAAAGATTATACTTTTTTAGATAAGAAATACCTAAGCATCACATTAAAACGGGGAAAAGATTGGGGCGCCTGGGTGGCTCTGTCAGTTAAGCGTCCGACTTCGGCTCAGGTCATGATCTTGTGGTTTGTGAGTTTGAGCTCTGACAGAGGGTCAGGCTCTGTGCTGACAGCTCAGAGCCTGGAGCCTGCTTCCGATTCTGTGTCTCCCTCTCTCTCTGCCCTACCCCTGTTCACGCTATGTCTCTCAATAATAAGTAAATGTTAAAAAAAAATTTTTTTAATAAAAAACAAAAATAAATTAATAAAATGGGGAAAAGATTAATACATTGACTACCTTAAAATTTTTTAACTTCTATATTAAAAAGAAGACCATCAACAAAGTTAAAACACAAACCACAAACTGAAAAAAGTATATTTTTGGTATGGTATAACAAAAGGGAGTCTTAAAACTCAAAAATCAATAAGAAAAAAATAGAAAAATAGGCCATAAAAATAACTGGAATATTTACAAATGAGAAAATGGAAAAAGCAATAAGCTAAAAAATGTACTCAATATCACAATACATTTCTAAAATGCTACATAATACAACAAAACATACCTCAATAAAAGATAACATTTTTAGCAAAAATTTAAAATATTGTTAATATTTAATGTTTATGAGCATGAGGAATTGGGCACTCCTATTCATGGATGAGAATGTAACATACCACAAAATTTTTAGAGGGCAATTGGACAATTCTGCATTCCCTGTATCACTTTTAGAAAAAAACTTGAACAATATGAAAAAGTGTAAGAAAAAAGTAAAAACTGCCCATTTTAATACATCCAAATTTTTAACGTACATGTCTTTTGATTAAAAAACTCTATTTCTATTTTATCCTAAGTAAATTATTGCACAAGGACATATGTACAAAAATGTTCACTGAAATATTGTTTATACTAGCAAGTAGCTGGAAACAACAAAAGGTTCATAAATATTAGAATAAGTAGAGTACGGGGCGCCTGGTGGCTCAGTCGGTTAAGCAGCCGACTTCCGCTCAGGTCATGATCTCGCGGTTCGTGAGTTCGAGCCCCGCGTCGGGCTCTGTGCTGACCGCTCAGAGCCTGGAGCCTGTTTCCGATTCTGTGTCTCCCTCTCTCTGACCCTCCCCTGTTCATGCTCTGTCTCTCTCTGTCTCAAAAATAAATAAAACGTTAAAAAAAAAAATAGAATAAGTAGAGTACAACCACAAAATAGAGTATAATGCAATCATTTAATTGTGGTATATATCCATATTGATCAACAAGGAAGATATCTGCAGCCTATTGTTACTGGGGGGAAGGAGTGGACAGTGAAGGCTTAGGAAGCATATATATTTTTTCCATTAATATAAAAACATATAAATTATTATATGGGTATGTATGCATAAGAACACAAAAAATATATACACTGCAAAATGTAATTTATGAGTGTTGAGGTCTACATATAAATGTATACATATATATGCATAATTAGAAAAAGAAAAGATATGCAGCAAAAGGTTATCCATGAGTGTTAAGATTATAAATTAGGGGTAACTGGGTGACTCACTAGGTTAAGTGTCTGACTTCAGCTCAGGTCATGATCTCATGGTGCATATGTCTGAGCCCCACGTCAGGCTCTGTGCTGACAGCTCAGAGCCTGGAGCCTACTCCAGATTCTGTGTCTCCCTCTGTCTCTGCCCCTCACCCACTCACTCTCTCTCTCTCTCAAAAATAAATAAACATTAAAAAAAATATTATAAATTAAACTTTCTCTTTTTCTCTATTCTTTCTTTTTTTTCCCTGGACTTTTTACATGCATTGACATTCATTTCTTGTAGAATCAGAAGAAAAAAGGCTTTTTATTTAAAAAGAATTAAAAGGGTAGTTCTATTTTTAATTCTTTGAGGAACCCCCATACTGCTTTCCAGAGTGGCTGCACCAGTTTGCATTCCCACCAACAGTGCACAAGGGTTGCCTTTATTCCATATTTTTGCCAACACCTGTTGTTCTTGTATTGTTGACTTTAGCAATTGCTCTAGTAGGTATTTACCCAAAGAATAAAAAAATGCTAATTTAAAGGGATACATGCACCCTGATGTTTATAGCAGCATTATCTACAACAGCCAAATTATGGAAACAGCTCAAGTGTCCATCAACTGATGAATGGATAAAGAAGATAAGGGATAGATAGAAATAGAAGGATAGATGCACATACACAATCAAATAGCACTCAGCCATTAAAAAGAATGAAATCTGGCCATTTGCAACAACATGGATGGAGCTAGACAATATTATGCTAAACGAAATAAGTCAGTCAAAGAAAGACAAATATCATAGCATTTCACCTATGTGTAGAGTTTAAGAAACTGTAAAACAAATGAGAAAGGAGAGGGGGAAGACTCTTAATGATACAGAACAAACTTATGGTTACCAGAGGAGAGGCCAGGGGCAAGGGGATGTGCTAAATAGGTGATGGGGATTGAGGAGGGCACTTGTAATAAGTACCAGGTGTTGTATGGAAGTGTTGAATCACTATATCATACAACTAAAACTAACATTTCACTGTATGTTAATTAACTGGAATTTAAATAAAAGCTTTTTTAAATTTTTTAAAAATAAAAATAAATTTGAATAATTTTTAAATAGATGAAGATTTAATTAAGATTCAAACCCAACTTTTTTTTTCAATATATGAAATTTATTGTCAAATTGGTTTCTATACAACACCCAGTGCTCATCCCAAAAGGTGCCCTCCTCAATACCCATCACCCACTCTCCCCTCCCTCCCACCCCCCATCAACCCTCAGTTTGTTCTCAGTTTTTAAGAGTCTCTTATGCTTTGGCTCTCTCCCACTCTAACCTTTTTTTTTTCCTTCCCCTCCCCCATGGTCTCCTGTTAAGATTCTCAGGATCCACATAAGAGTGAAAACATATGGTATCTGTCTTTCTCTGTATGGCTTATTTCACTTAGCATCACACTCTCCAGTTCCATCCACATTGCTACAAAGGGCCATATTTCATTCTTTCTCATTGCCACGTAGTACTCCATTGTGTATATAAACCACAACTTCTTTAGCCATTCATCAGTTGATGGACATTTAGGCTCTTTCCATAATTTAGCTATTGTTGAGAGTGCTGCTATAAACATTGAGGTACAAGTGCCCCTATGCATCAGTACTCCTGTATCCCTTGGGTAAATTCCTAGCAGTGCTACTGCTGGGTCATAGGAAAACCCAACTTTTTTTTAAACCAAGTTACAACCTCAAAAAATGATGCTGAAAAAAATAATCCTAACTAATGTCAGTAAGAATAACAATGCTAACTCTAAAATGCTGGGTTGAAATCTACTGTACAGGGAAAATGATGAGACCTACTACAGTTAAACAAATTCAGTGTGTGTGAATATACATATTATACATGCATACATACGTATGTAGGTATGTTATAGCCATAACATACATAGATATAAATGTGACATACCTATATTATATATTTATCTACTTATATCATAAATGATTGGGCCTTCCTAAAAAGGTTTTAGGAAATTGGCATGCCATGTTTCCATAAAGTTTGTAGAAGTTATAATAATAGCATGAAGTATTATTTGATTATGTTAACATATTCTTCCTACAATAGCAGTGTATTAAATTTGACAAATTTAGCTAAGAGTCTTCAAAATATCCATCTCTTTGACCCAGCTCTACTTGTAAGAATCTGTCTTAAGAAGGGGCGCCTGGGTGGCTCAGTCGGTTAAGTGTCTGACTTCAGCTCTGGTCACGATCTCGCGGTCCGCGAGTTCGAGCCCCGCGAGTTCGAGCCCCGCGTCGGGCTCTGGGCTGATGGCTCAGAGCCTGGAGCTTGCTTCCGATTCTGTGTCTCCCTCTCTCTCTGCCCCTCCCCCGTTCATGCTGTGTCTCTCTCTGTCTCAAAAATAAATAAACGTTAAAAAAAAAAAAAAAAGAATCTGTCTTAAGGAAATAGTCATAAACACAAAAATAACTTTTGTACAAATATATTTATACCAGCATTGTTTAAAAGAGTAAAAGTAAAGAGGCAGATTATAGATCCTACTTATGTAAAATAAGGATAGATATAAATGTGCTTACATAGGCATTAACAAATACTGGAAACTCTTCATAGTGAGAGAAAGATCTTTACTTTTCATTTTACATGTTTCCAGATTTGAATTTGGACATGAGGATGATTATATTTTTATAAACTAAAATGCAAAAGAAAAAAAGAGATAAAATGCCAATAACAATAATAATTTCAAGCAACCTATATCTAAAAATAGGGGAAAGTGTAAGTAAAATAGAGTCCACTCACAAGGCATAAATATTTCATGGTTATCAAAACTTTTATGTTGAATCCTGGGTAATAGCATGTCAATAGAACCCTGGGGAAATGCTCATGTGATAATAATGAAGCAAAAAAAAAAAAAAAAGGATAAAAATTATATTCACATACTTTTAAAAAAATAAAAGAAAGACTGGGAACTATTAACCTGTTAACAAACACTGCTACTAGGTATGAGAGTAGAGCTAAATTTTTTCTTTTCTTTATACATTTGTACTTTTCTAAATTTCCACAATGCTGAACATTGTTCAGGGAAAAAGTATATTAAGCAGAAAAAAGTATGCAATTCTATTTTATACAGCGTTCACACTCACAAATGTCATTATCTTGACCAACATTCAAAGAATTTTTTTTTCTGAACATGCAAGTAAACCTCTTAATTAATAATATGAGTTCTATACCTATATCCAAAAATAAGAGAAAGTTTAGGTAAAATATAGCCCATTACTAGACATAATGTTATTGTGGCAATTAAACCTTTCCTTTGTAACCCTAGGCAATGGCAGGGGAAAATTCTCATGTGGTTTACGTCTACTCTGTTATACAACAGTCTTAATTTAGCCAATAGAATTACCTAACTTCTTTTGAATCAGCAATATTCTTCTGAAGGTACAGACTCAGGTGTATCAACTACTTTTTCCTTGATAAGTAACTTAAGTTTCCTTATCTATAAAATGCACATGATAATAGTATTTTGCCTCACAAATTTGTTGCTAAGATTAATGAGATTACTTTATATGTAATTAGTACAGTCTCCCGGCACTTAGTTACTCAATAAATGGTAGCAACTGTTACTATCATGAGCATGGTTGCATCTAAAATATTTAGTTACTCTCTCCTTTCTATTAGGATAGACTGTGTGCAAGACTAATTAGAATGAAAGAAGGATGTTTTCTAAATTACAAACGGAGGGGCGCCTGGGCGGCTCAGTTGGTTAAGCAACCAATTTCAGCTCAGGTCATGATCTTGCAGTCTGTGGGTTCAGGCCCCGCATCGGGCTCTGTGTGGGCAGCTCAGAGTCTGGAGCCTGCTTCATATTCTGTCTCTCTCTCTCTGCCCCTCCCCCACTCATGCTCTGTCTCTCTCAGAAATAAATAAACATTAAAAATTTTTTTAAATAAATAAATGAAATAAAATAAAATAAAATAAAATAAAATAAATTACAAACGGATATTTAAACACCAGAATCAACTTAAAATAGTTGTATGTGAAAAATACTAAATTGTATCTGGGAAGTTACTTATTTAAACCCCTATTCTCCAAATATACATTTTTATAAGAACGTAATATTTATTATTGGTACATTTAAGTAATTGTAAGCACACAGAACCTTAAAATAAAGTCAGCGGTGCTTGCACAGCTAACCTCCTAGAGTAACAATTACATTGAATAGTATGAGTTTTTTAATCTTCTTTAATATTTATTCCATTATTTCTCACTCTATAGAGCAACAGGAACCAGAAGGCAGTCTAGTTTAGTGAGAAAGAACAAAGACTAGGAGGCTGACATAGGTTCAAACCCTATCTCTGTCACTTATTATAGATGTGTGATCATGGGCAATTATTAAATTTCTCTGCATCTTAGTTTCCTTATATGTAAAATAAAAATAATTATATTCCCTACCTCAAAAGATGTTTAAAATAATTAAATGAGATGATCTATATAAAAATGTCTAGCAACATGTTGAGGCCACAAGCAAAGTAGAAAGTGCTCAAGATATTTTCTGACCATTATTAACAGGAATCAGCAAACATTTTCTGTAAAAAGACAAATAGTAAATGATTTCAGTTTTTTTAAATTTTTAATGTTTATTTATTTATTTAGAGAGAGAAAGAGAGAGCATGTGTGAGCATGGGAGGGGCAGAGAGAGAGGGAGAGAGGGAATCCTAAGCAGGGTTTCGGGGCGGGGGGAGGGGGGAGGGGGGTGGTGCTCCATGTGGAGCTCCACCTGGGGCTCAAGCCCACAAACCATGAGATCATGACCTGAGCTGAAATTAAGAGTTGGATGCTCAACCAACTGAGCCACCCAGGTGTCCCATAAATGATTTAAGTTTTAAAATTCATAATACAGTCTCTGTCACATCTACTCAACTCTGTCATCATAGAGCAAAAGACACAGACGACACATAAATAAATGGGCATGGCTATATTCCAATAAAATTTTATATACAAAAATAGGTAGCGAGCCAGATTTGGCCACCTAGACATAGTTTGCTCAACACTAGTTTCGTGGCCTCCCCACATGGAGATCGACTAAATGGCTCTCTAATCTATGAACACTAGAAATACTCCTTCAATAATCATATCTGCTAGATCAGTGTTTTCCAAAGTGTGTTCTCTAGAACACTTGTTTCCTGAGTTAACAGATGTTACACTTCAATAAGATTCTATGATTCTAAGAGTTTGGGAAATTCTTGGTTGAATAAATTTTGTATCTGTATAACTTTTCTAATACATTAATGTTTTTTGTAAATCTCAAAAAGAACATGTGGAGTGCAACTTATTAAGTCATTATTTTGGCAAAATTTTTGGAATGCATATCCACAAAGAGATGTGGATATATAAATAAATAAAATGGGCAAAAAAAGTCCCTGCCTTAATTGAGTTTACATTCTAATGGGGGGCCAAGAATAAGCAAAATGACTAATATGAATAATATTTTGGATGATGGTAAGTGATATAGAGAAAAGCAAAGCAGTTGGAGAACAGAGCATGCCAGATTTGGAAGTATGATGCACAGGATGTTCAGAGATTAAATGTAAATGGACAAATACTCCAATTTTAAAATATGGAAGTGTTGAATCACTGTACTGTACACCTGAAACTAATATTACACTGTATGTTAATTAACTGGAATTTAAATAAAAACTTTTTAATTTAAAATATCAAATACCTTTTAAAAGAAAATAAAGATTTAATTAATGAAATCCTCATTACATGTGGTTTATAAGAAACACTTCTAAAACATAAGAATACAAGAAAAATAACAGTAAACAGATTTTAAAAATATAACATGCAAACACTACCAAAAGAAAATTCTATTATCAAACAAGAATGACTTAAAAGCAAAGAACATTATTACAGATAAAGGTAATCATTCTGAATAAAAGAGTCAATTCACCAAATATATATTTTCATATACATAAAACACATAATAAGATATGATTCTTAATCTGTATGAACTTAATGACACAGTCTCAAAATACTTAGCTAAATTTGACAGATATACAAAGCAAAACAGACAAAATCATAACTAGGATAAAGATTTTAAAATATCTCTCTTGATAAATGATAAAATAAGTGGACTAAAAAAACAGGAAAAATATATGATTTAAATAATACAATCAGCAAATTTGATTTAATTAACATATTTAGAATGGTGTACCAAACAACTGCAACAACTGCACAATAAACATTATTTTTAAGCAAATATCATACAATCATGCTTAATGGTAAACTATCAAAAAAAAGCTTTCTCCGAGATAGAGAGTACAATGATGCCCATTATCACTGCTTCTATTCTCAACATTGTATTTTCAAGTCTTAATACAAGGCAAGAAAAAGAAATACAAGTATAAGGATTAAAAAAAGAAATACAGGTATAAGGTATTAGGAAACCAATATTGCACTGTATGTTAACTAACTAAAATTTAAATTAAAAAAAAAGAAGAAATGGGGGCGCCTGGGTGGCTCAGTCGGTTAAGCGGCCAACTTGGGCTCTGGTCATGATCTTGCGGTCCGTGAGTTCAAGCCCCGCGTTGGGCTCTGTGCTGACAGCTCAGAGCCTGGAGCCTGTTTCAGACTCTGTATCTCCCTCTCTCTGACCCTCCCCCGTTCATGCTCTGTCTCTCTCTGTCTCAAAAATAAACATTAAAAAAATTTTTTTTAATAAAAATAAAAAATAAAAAAAGAAGAAATCAAATTGTCATTCTGTGCAAATAGTATGATTGTATAGGTAGAAAATTTTAAAGAATCTACAGATAAAGAATTCTAATCAATAAGTGAATTTGGCAAGTTTGTTTCATTCAAGGGTATTGTATACAAAAGTACTGCATTTCTATATACAACCCCAAACAAAACAGAATTTATAAATACCATTTACCTAAAGCCATTACGAATGTCAAATATCTAAGTAAAATGTTTAGTGAAGGAAATGCAAGACCTCACTGCAGTAAACTATAAAACATTTTTGAGAATAAGTTAAAAGACTTAATAAGTGGAGAGTTCCATTATGCTCATGGATTGGAAGACTCAAAACTGTAATGAAGTCAATCTCCTCAAATTAATATATAAATAAAATCAATGCAATTCCAAAATAAAAATTCCAACAGTTTGGTGCATGTGAATATGTATATATACATAACTTGCTAAGTTGATTCTAAAGTTTATGTGAAAATCCAAATGTCCAAGAAAAGCCAAGAAAATCTTGAAGAACACAAAGGACAGACTTGCTCTACTATATATCAAGACTTATAACAAAGCAGTAGTAATTAAGACAGAGAGAAATTGGCCCAAGGGGAAAAACAATCCAAAGAAATAGAATCAAGAGCACAGAAGAAAAAAAAAAAAAACTAAGCAGATATAAGTACTTGATTTACAACAAAATTGTAAGTTGGCACTACTAAGTGGTGGGGAAAGGATAGGGTTGATTTTGTTGTTTGCTTTTTCAACAAATGATGCTGGGTCAATTACACATCCACATGGAAAAATAAAATAAAACTTGACCCCTACCTCACATCATACTAAAAAATTAGTTCCAGGTGGTCAATAAGTCTAAATTTGAAAGGTAAAACAACAACCAGAAATTCTTAACCTCAGATCAATGAACCTCTAGGGGTTCCATGGAAAGGTTTCGAAGGTTCCATGAACATCTCAAAGTTGTACATAATCATGTGTTATTTTCCTGGGGAGATTATCTATACCTTTCATCACCTTCTCAAACAAAACACACTATTCAAAAAAAGTTTAAGAACGTCCTCATGAATTCAAGGTAAGATGTCTTAAGAGATTAAAAATATTAGCTAAAATGGAAAACATAGATAAATATAATTACATAAATAGAAAGCATTTCTGTTCACAAAAGATACTATTAAGAGAGTAAAAGTCACCTCAAAGAATGGGGAAAGATATTTAAAAGACACAAAGGACACCATTGGTCCCCCTACCTAAGAGTTCCCTGGCCCATTTCTGATTTTAGCCAGAGATACAATAGACAGCTCTATGTGAGCTGAAACTTTACTGGTTTGGGCAAGTATTTAGTACTCACCGAGCATCCTGCCACTTTCCACTTTAGACCTTCTCTAAAGGCTATGGGAGTACATTTAGCCCAACACAAGCACAGTTTGGAAGTTGGGGGACTAAATGCTCCTAAAAGGAACAGTCAAGCACATTGAGTAAGTGTTCCAGACTCCCTTCCTTCAGGAAGGTGTCCCTTCTATACTATTCTCAGAGGTCCTAGAGCAGTCAAAGCCCCCAATGCTAATAGTGGTGACCTTAATAATGGCTTTTCTTTCTTCCCTGCCCCACCGTCACCATTCCTTCTCTTCTACTTCTAGAATCACTCCCAAAAAGCTATCTGTACCCTTGTCCTTATCACGGCCTCTGCTTTTGCTGGAACCCAAGCTAAAACAACATATAAACTGGTTTGAACTCAAAATAAATTAAGAATTTCTACAAATCAGTAACCAAAAAAAAAAAAAAAAAAAAAAAAAAAAAAAAGGAATTGAATAGAAAACTAGGCCAAAAAAAAAAAATGAACAAAAAGAAACTTCACAAAAGAGGACTTCAAATGGTCAATAAATATGAAAATGTACTAAACATTAATATTTACAGAAGTGCATACTAAAATCATAATGAGATATTACATCATATCCACCAGCATCAAAATAAAAACTACAAAAACTAATAATCCCAATACTGGGCAAAGGCACATGATAGCAAGAATTTTCATGCACTGCTAGTGGAAGTATAAATTAGAAAGACTTGTAAGACAGTTTGACATTATCTAATGTAGATCAGATACTATATCCTATGATCCAGCAATTCCACTTTTAAGTATTTATCCAACAGAAATGCAACCAAGTGTACAAGAATGCTTACAGTAGCATTATCCATATTAGCCCCAAACTGGAAATGTCTGTCAACAATAGGATGGGTAAGCTGTGATACACTCATGCAATGCAATACTGTACAACAATAAAATGGGCACATTACTGCTATACAAAATAAGAAGGGTGGATCTCACAAATGTATTATGAAAAAAAGGATGCAAACATAAAAGGATATATAATGTATGATTCCATTTATATAAATTATAGAAAAACAAGCAAACCAAACTATACTGTTATGGATACATGCTCTGAGCATGAAGAAGAAACAAAACAGATGAACATAGGTGGGAGAGGAGGGGGCAAGCCAGGAAGCAGACGCTTAACTATAGAGAACAAACTGAGCGTTGTTGGAGGGGAGAGGGGTGAAGGGATGGGTTAAATATGTGATGGGTAGCAAGAAGGGCATTTGTTTTGATAAGCACTGGGTGTTGTATGTAAGTAATGAATCACTAAATTCTACACCTCAAACTAATATTACATGCATGTTAACTAACTGGAATTTAAATAAAAACTTGGAAAAAAAGAAGTGATTGCCATAAAAAAAAGTGATAGTGACAACTTTACCTTTGGAGGAGGAAAGGGAGTAGTAGTTGGTAGAGGAGCAAGAAGGACTTTGGAGATGCTACAAATGTTCTATTTCTTAACCCGGGTGGTGATTATACAGATATTCACTTTATGATAAACATCTTTGTTTTGTGTATCTTTCTACTTGGATACTATATTCTATAACGCAAAGGTTAAAAATGATGACTTTTTAAAATGACTGACATTTAAACATAGGATAAGCAATCTAAAGAAAATGATAAAAATATAAACTAAAACTATGAGCTATCATATTTCACTTATATGATCCGGGGTATAGAGAAAGAAGCACTTTCAAACATTATCGTTAGGAGTACAAATTGGCACAGCAGATATGAAAGGCAATTTGAAAATAACTTTAAATTTAAAATTTTATTTGTATATAATCTTTAACCCACAATTCCATTTCTAGCAATTAGTCTTACAGATATATTTGTACATGAACACAAAGAAGATTCCACAAGGATATTCAATGCAGTATTGTTTGTTCATAGTACCAAAATATTGGAACCAACCAAAGAGTCCATTAATAAAGAATTGCTAAGTAAATTATAATACACTCAAACACTGGAATATTATGTAGTCACTTAAAAGGAATGAAAAAGTACCTAATGTCCCAATAAGTATATCCTATATACATATATATATGGTGGAAATGAAAAAAGCAAGATACAGGCAAATATATATAATATACCATTTATGTTAAGAATATCTTTGTGTTAAGAAACCATTTCATAGTATATCTCTAGATGGATACATAAGAAACTGGTAATAGACATGGCTTTTAGGAAAGGAAACTGAGAAACTAAGGAACTTGGAGGAAATAAGTAGATCTACTTTTTACTCTACACTTTCTGTACCTTTATAAATTTTTACCACATATACATATGACCTATTTGAGTAAATACACTTATTTTGGAATTGAGTTTCCCAAAAGTCCTCACAGTCCTTGAGACATAACAAAGATCTTAATCTTGTGAATAAGATATCAAGACTACCTGGCAAGGCTTTATTTATTTGTTTGTTTGTTTGTTTGTTTGTTTAATGGTGAGAACATTTAAGATCTACTTTCTTGCTAACTTTCAAGTATATAACAGTATTATTAAATCCCCAGATTATTCATCTTGTAACTGGAAGTTTATTCCCTTTGATCAACATTTCCCTATTTCCCCACTAACCACTCATAACCACCATTCTACTCTCTATTTCAATGAGTTTGGCTCTTTTAGATTCCATGGGTACATGAGATCATACAGTATTTGTCTTTCTCTGGCTTATTTCACTCAGCATAACGCCTTCAGTGTCCATCCATGTTGCTGAAGATGGCAAGATGGCAAGATGGCCTTTCTCATGGCTGAATAATGTCCCATTGCATATATATACCACACTTCCTTTATCCATTCATTCATTCATGAACAGATGCTGAGGTTGTTTCCATGTCCTGGCTATGTGAATGACTGCAAGTGAACATGATGGTGCCGATAGAGAGGTAGTTTTTGTTTTTATTTTTTATTTAAATTCAAGTTAGTTAGCATAAAGCATAGTATTGGTTTCAGGAGTAGAATTTAGTGATTCATCACTTACATATAACACCCAGTGCTCATCCCAATAAGAGCCCTCCTTAATGCCCATCACCCATTTTGCCCATCCACCAAGGCTTTATTTTTAAATGGTGCTATCCTGTGCACCATTTAGTATATTACCTACAAACAACTGACTAAATCTAAGAATGAAGTTTTGGAATTTACCATCCTGGTATGATGGTCTCAGTATAATGGAAGTGCCTTTAAAATCACAGTTTTTCAAATATATTACAAAATATTGTCAGACAAAATGAAGATTAGAGGTATTAGTCTTGTGCTAATGAATAGCAGAGTAAATATTATAGAACAAGATCATTTAAATGACAGGAGAACAAGTCATGACTATGCCCAGACAGGTCCACTAAACTCCTTCTTTTCAAAATTTTTAATAATTTTTATTTTATTATTACTAAAAGGCAATCAACAGAATGGGAGAAGGTATTTGCAAATGACATATCAGACAAAGGATTAGTATCCAAAATCTATAAAGAACTTACCAAACTCAACTCCCAAAAAACAAATAATTCAGTGAAGAAATGGGCAGAAGACATGAATGGACACTTTTCCAAAGAAGATATCCAAATGGCTAGCAGACACATGAGAAGATGCTCAACATCACTCATCATCAGGGAAATACAAATGAAAACCACAATGAGATATCACCTCACACCTGTCAGAATGGCTAAAATTAACAACTCAGACAATGACAGATGCTGGTGAGGATGCAGAGAAAGGGGAACCCTTATGCACTGTTGGTGGGAATGCAAACTGGTGCAGCCACTCTGGGAAACAGTATGGAGATTCCTGAAAAAATTAAAAACAGAACTACCCTATGACCCAGCAATCACACTACTATGTATTTATCCAAAGGATACTAAAATGCTGATTCAAAGGGGCACATGCACCCCAATGTGTATAGCAGCACTATCAATAGCCAAATGATAGAAAGAGCCCAAATGTCCATTGACTGATGAGTGGATAAAGAAGATGTGGTATATATATACAATGGAATACTACTAGATGAAAAAGAATGAAATCTTGCCATTTGCAACAACATGGATGGAACTACAACGTATTATGCTAAGCGAAATAAGTCAGTCAGAGAAAGACAAATATCATATGATTTCACTCATACGTAGAATTTGAAAAATTCAACAGATGAACATAGGGGAAGGGAAGGAAAAATGAGATAAAAACAGAGAGGGAAGTAAACTATAAGAGACTCTTAAATACAGAGAACAAACTGAGGGATGCTGGAGGGGAAGCAGGTGGGTGGATGGGTTAAATGGACAGTAGGCATTAAGGAGGGCACTTGTTAGGATGAGAGCACTGGGTGTCATATGTAAGAGATGAATCATTGGGTTCTATTCCTGAAGCCAAGACTACAGTGTATGTTAACTAAGTTGAATTTAAATTTTAAAAAAAGAACATTTGAAATAAAGTCATGTATTTAGATAGATGATAGACGATAGATAGATAGATAGATAGATAGATAAAATGCCTTCTTACTGCATGGCAGTTTATAAGCAACCTAAACTCTTTCCTCAGAACTAATTGTATATTTTTACCTTTAAATGTGATGTAATTGTCTGTTCCTCTGTCACAAAAGCACATGTTGCTATGGATGATGATGATAATGGAGCTACAAAGTTTACCAGAACTTCATTCACCAATACTCCCACCCATACAGTGTCATCCTCAGAAACCATCTGGTGCTCCTTCTGCATAATTAGCAAAATATTGAGTTAGCACTTAACACTCTAGGGAGTATTAAATCCATTTTTTAAGCAAAAAAAATTCTGGCCAAGTCAAAACAGAATTGTAATGTATCAAAACTTTCTCTAAAGGAGATCTTTTATGCCCAGGCTTTACCTTTTTTTTTTTTTTTTTTTTTTTAATTGCAGTACCTGAACTATACAAATAGTATATTCAGTGAGTAGAATGCTGGCAAAGCAGATGTTACCCCTTGCTTCCACCCACTAAATTCTTATTCCCAATTTTGTTGTCTGCAGTAGTGAATCACAGCAAGGTGACTCAGTCAACTAACGACAAGAAATTTGAAGCTACACTTGCCTCACGGTGTTTACCATGAAATAAGACTATTAAGCTACTAAAACTTAAAAGCACAGGAGCTAGCCAAGTTGCAACATAACATTCAGGATAAGACCACTGCATCATAATTTCTCTCTAATTGTTTTTCCTAGAACAGATGTCTAAGATGAGTTCCTCACATTAAAAACAAATGGGAGGAGATTAAGGTTTTGAACTATGCCTTTGACAAGCCCATTTGAATGTCTTAGAATCATCAGAATTCATTCAAGGGGAAAGCAAGAAGCATGGCAAAACATAACTAAGCAGGGGTGCCTGGGTGGCTCAGTCGATTAAGCATCTGACTCTTGATCTTGGCTCAAGTCATGATATCACATTTCATGAGTTTGAGCCCCACGTTGGACTCTGCACTGATAGCACGGAGCCTGCTTGGGATTCTCTCTCTCTGCCCCTCCCCTACTCATGCTCTCTCTCTCTCAAAATAAATAAAGAAAAAAAAGAAAAACTGCATAACTCAGCGAAGTGCTATGTTTCAAAATATGTCTTGTTCCAGAACTGCTGATGTACATATGCTCTCTTTTTAGTCCCAACTTCTGTGAACCAATGCTGCCTAAGGACAATGAAACTAACCAAAATTTAACTAGTACCTACCATCTTGCAGACACTTTGATATATACCAGAAAAGCGTGTTGTCATGGTAGAAACAAGGAAAGTACCAAAGACTATAGTTCCTAAATTTTTCACCAAGGCACCCCAATGTGCCACAGACAACTCACAGAAACATTACAGGATAGGTTAACTTTTCAAGAGAAACACAGTGATACATGACATCTGTTGATCCTTCTGCAAACTACAAACACAAGTTTCAACTTTATATCATACTACATTCATTTCTATGACTTCATACCTTTGTAAAGCTGGGTTTTCAGTGGTTATAGTAATAAAAAAGCAACTATGCTAAAATCAGTATGGAACAGAAAATGAGGATGGCAACGTCCAATCTGATTTCAGTGTTTGAAAAGTTTTACAGTGCCCAAAAGGCACAGACATCTCATTAGCAATTGTGATTATTTAAGAAAGAAATTAAGTTTGAAGGTTTTTTACTTTCAATTTACCTCTATTTTTTTTCAAACACTACTAAGATTTTAGTACATAAATGCTTAAGTTGTTCAATCCCATTTATGTATTGAAATAAACTGTTAAGTATTTCTCTTGTACCAGAGTCACTATGAAAAATTTACTGACACACTAAAGACACCATGAATAAAGAAAATTTGAGAACTTCTGGCTTAGAGTCTTAGAGCCTGCTTACTCACAAATACACAAGACTCAAGTAAATGATGGCAAATCACTGGTGATAAAGGAAAATAACAAAAAAAAATCTGAAAATACATTTTCAAACCAGTGCCTGAATAAATTTAGCCCACAAGAAGGGAAGGTTACTGTGAGCAAAATCAATAGTCTCAATGTCAGTACCAAATACGTCAGGGCCTTGAAATGCATATGCATCTAAAAAGGAAAAATGTGAAAGGAAGCAATGAGACAACCTGGGAAAAGTAACTCAGAAGCACTCCACCTACCAGAAGAAAAACTCACTGGAAACCCACATTGTTAGGTTAGAAAATCACAGAGACATAAAATAAGCATGTATGCAACTTCACATTCCAGTATCCTGGCAGTATCTGGTAGTATTTCTGATCCCAGACCAAAATGCAACCAGAAAATGTACAAGCGCACATGGGAAAAAAAAGATACTAAAAAAAGAAAGCACGGTCTTAGGACTTTAAAACATACACATACAGGAAACAAAGAAGGATATAAAGCAAAACAGTGCAATGGGAAGGATCCTCTCAACACAGAGTAAAAAGGGTCACAAACCTAAAACAACCTATAAATTCTACCGAAAGGTAGGGAAAGACAGGCTACAGAAGAGGCCAGGCAATGCCTAAAATTGTGATTCCACCACAAATACCATGAGAATAATATAGCAAAACATAATGCCAATTGATATGAAGGAATGACTTATTCCACAAGTAAAAAAGGGTTAAGTCTCAAATCTTATTGAAAGTTTCATATTCTTGGGGCGCCTGGGTGGTTCAGTTGGTTGAGCATCCAACACTTAATTTCGGCTCAGGTCATGATCTCACAGTTCATGAGATCAAGCCCCAGATCAAGATCTGTTTGGGATTCTCTCTCTCCCCTTCCTTCTGCCTCTCTCTCTCAAAGTAAATAAACCTAAAAAATAAAAAGTTTCACATTCCTAACTGGCACACAAAATTTTAATATAAATGCAAAATTCTATCTAAAGGTAAGACTGCAAACTGTTGGTAAAAAAATTTCAGTTAAAAAAATTTCCATGAAGTACAATATTGATATGCTCTTGTGTTAATTTAAATGAATTACAGACAACAGAGGAGTTATCTGGGATATTTGTGCACACTTATTTTACTAAAACTAAATCAGATAAAAGGAAAACTAGTAAAAGCACAGTGGTTGGTACATGCAGTGGCTAACAGTCCAAAGTGTGTACTCTCTTCCTTTCTCTGGAACTAGCTAACCATGTAATCTTTGAAATGTCACATAAATCTTATTGTTTCTCAGTATCCCAAAACTTGTAAAATGTATAATATATAATATTTATTGTGTGAGGGTTGTTGAAAGAATGAGATAGAATGAGAGACTGAAAATTCTTTGAAAATATAAGGTTAATCAAGATATTGTTATAACCACTCAAAACAGTACTTTTACTTTCATTCTCACATGAGCTTCAGGAAGAGCCAGACATGCTAGCAAAGCACTTTCAATATAACTTATAGGTAACCTATTGGTTTTACACTCAAATGGATCCCACCTGCAGTACTAGAACTTAAACTCATGGCCACATCAGATATCCAGGCATCAAAGAAGACTGAAGAAATTAATTGCTGTTGTAATTTTGTTAATTTAAAATGTCATTATTCCTGAATAACCGAGTGCCAGATCATCTGAATTCTATCTAAAAACTGCATCTTGAGTCCAGAAGCCAATCTGTTATTATTTCATGTCCAAGTCAAATATTTATCATTATTTATGTCATTTCCAAAATAATTCTTTTTTTTTTCACTTTTTGAGACTAGCTTTGTTTAATCAATTAATTAATTAAGTTTAAATTCCAATGTAGTTAACTTACAGTATTACATTAGTTTCAGGTGTACAATATAGTGATTCAACATTTCCATATATTACTCAATGCTCATTGCAAGAAGTGTACTTTTAATCCCCATCACCTATTTCACCCATCCCCCACCCACCTCCCCTCTGGTAACTATCAGTTTGTTCTCTGTATTTAAGAATTTATTTCTTGGTTTCTCTCTCTCACTTTTTTCCCTTTGTTCATTTATTTTGTTTCTAAAATTCCACATATGAGTGAAATCATATGGTATTTGTCTTTCTCTGACTTCTTTTGCTTAGCACCATATTCTCTAGCTCCATCCATGTTGTTGCAAATGGCAAGAGTTCATTCGTTTTATGGCTGAATAACATTCATTTTCCTTATCCATTCATCTATTGATGGACACTTGGACTGCTTCCATAGTTTGGCTATCATAAATAATGCTGTGATAAACACAGGGGTGCATATATCTTTACAAACTAGTGTTTTTGTATTCTTTGGATAAATACCCAGTAGTGTGATTCCTGAATTGTAGGGTAGTTCTAGTTTTCATTTTTTGAGGAACCTCCATACTGTCTTCCACAGTGGCTGCACCAGTTTGCACTGCTACCCATAGTACACGAGGCTTCCTCTTCCCCCACATCCTTGCCAACACTTGTTTCTTAAGTTTTTGATTTTAGCCATTCTGATAGGTGGAAGATGATATCTCCTTGTGGTTCTGATTTGCATTTCTTTGATAATGAGTGCTGCTGAACATCTTTTCATGTGTCTGTTGACTACCTGTATGTCTTCTTTGGAGAAATGTTCTCTTCATATCTTCTCCCATTTTTTTATTGGATTTGGGGGAGGGGTGTTGAGTTATATATATATATATACACATATATATATACATATATATATACATATACATATATACATATATGTATATATGTATATGTATATATATATACGTATATATATATAAATTTCTTTATATATTTTGAATAGTAACCCTTTATCAGATATATCACTTGCAAATATCTTCTCCCATTCGGTAGGTTGTCTTTTAGTTTTGTTGGTTGAGTTTACTGACTTTTTTATTGTTTAACAAGCTACAGGTTTAGACCATGTCAGATAAGGAAGTTTCTGCAGGTATGATCATTACTCACCCTTGCAAGTTCTTGGCCCTCTTTGGGATCAAACACCAAACTATTAATGAAATCTGAATGGCCCTCTAAAACCTTGTATTCGTTTTTATCTTGAAGATCTGAAATAAACAACCTTATTTTCACATCAGCAGCTTAATCACAAAATTTGATTACTGGAGGCAATGAATCAAGTCTAGTTTCTGGGCTCCAAGCTATGCCATTGACCTAACTCCATGCTGAAATGTTTGTAGTGTTGTTTACTGAATTCCATCAATGTCTGCTTCTTCCTCCTGAAATGCACACGTGCCAATGACCACATAATTACTGCCACCGTATGCAATTACGTTTCCTGAATCCCCACTCTCAAAGAGATTAAATTCTACCACATGCACATAATCTTCACAATCCACAACGTAGGCAGCATTTCTTGTGGCATCTTGCTTCATCTTGTATGTCAATACTTGAACAGTTGTAAAAATAAAATAGCCTTCTACTGGACAAGGTCACGAAACAGGGGCCTTGGGAAGTGGCCAGAAGGAATCTGGTCTCTGCTCCCAAAATTGTTCTCAAATTTGCTAACTCCTTCCTATTCTCTCTCACTGCCCTCAACTAAGCCCTTACTGTCTCTCACCTGAACTTTTTTGTGTAGTATAGTTGACACACAATGTTATATTAGTTTCAGGTATACAACATAGTGATTCAACAACTCCATATGTTATGCTATGCTCACCACAAGTGTAGCTACCATCTGTCACCATATAACACTATTAATATCATTGACTATGTTCTCTGTGCTGTCCCTTTTATTTCCATAACTTCTTCATTCCATAACTGGAAGCCTGTACCTCCCACTCTCCTTCATCCATTCTGCCCATCCCCCCAATCTCCTCCCCATTGGCAACCATCTGTTTATTCTCTGTGTTTATAAGTCTGCTTCTGCTTTTCGTTTGTTTCTTCATTTGTTTTGTTTTTTAGATTCCACATAGAAGTGAAATCATATGTTATTTTTCTTTCTCTGACTTATTTCACTTAGCATAATACCCTCTAGGTCCATCCATGTTGTCACAAATGGCAAGATCTCATCTTTTTTTTTATGGCTGGGTAATATTCCTCTGTGTGTGCATGCGCGCGCGTGTGTGTGTGTGTGTGCACATGTGCATACATACCACCTCTCATCTGAATTTCTAAACAACCTAATTGGGATCTCTAATTCCTCTAATTCCAATCTCTTCTCTCTTTTATTCATTGCTCACTCCACCCATAATCTTTCTAGTTATCTTCCTTAAATATAGATATGATCATGTCACTATTATGCTCAAAAATCTATTTGGCTCCACTTCACCCCTCACCATAAATCCTAAAGTCTTTACTGCCGCATTCAAGGCCTTCATAAATCTGCCACAATTTCCTTCACAGCTTCATCATCTTGAACCCAGCTAAAACTTTAGCCAGATAAGACTGTACTCTGCTTTCCCAAAGTGAGTTGCATTTTCCTTCCTTCTGGCCTTTGTTCATACTTTTTCCTCAAGACAAGTAGAATGCCACTCACCTCCACCTCAACTTGTTGCATGCAAATGCTACTTCCTCCATGAGAGTTGAGTTTCCCAACTAGAGTTCATCTCTCATTACTTAGCTGATATTATGGGTCTACATATTTTTGCTTGGACACACAACTTCATATTATAATAATTTATGTAATATCTGTTGTCTCTTTCACTAAGCTCTAAATTCCCTGAGGGGAGAAGACTTGGCTTGTTCATTTTCATTTCACCTACAAAGCCTAGAAGAGTGCTCTGAATATCAGGAACTCTGAAATATGTCCTTTGAATTTAAATATGGAAACTCCTTATGCAAACAAACTTCACCCAGAAAAATCATAGCTAAGAAATGAATAGGAACACATTCCCATAAGGGATGGAGGGAAATACTTGCTATTCTGTGTTCCACATCATATCATGTATCTTGTCTCCTTCAAACATTGGCAGCTGTTTTAAAAACAAACAAAAACTTAAAAAGCTGCACTTATATCCTTTATTTTCAAAAATACAACATCAATCTTTTCAATAATCATGTTTCATGGCAAAAGAAGTGTGTTTCTGACTTTCCAAAAAATTCTATTTCTTGAACTCAATTCATGAACATAAGTCATTATCCTTCAAAAGCTAGACAGAAAAATAAATTCATCACCCAAGACATAGTTTATTCATATCTGAGCAGAACTCCCCTTTATACTTATATCACTAACAAAATTCCTGTTGCACCTTTCTTCTGAAGGCAAAATGTTTTCAGATCTACAGTATGTATCCCAGTAAGAGAGAAGGCTATTGTTCTTCCCCATTTGCCAGATTTTGAGAAAATGAGGATCAAAGGAAAGAAATAACATAAGTGACCTTTCATTTTCAGTACTAACATAAAAATCCCATTTTCATTAGTTATTACTAATCATGTCTTCCAGGTTCTATCCAACAGGCTAAACCTCTCCTCCAAATTTCATGATGCAATACTAAGTTCAGAAGATACTAATTTACCTGAATCCTAATGCATCTTCTCCTGTACGAAATTTGCTTAAAATAAGACTCAGATATTTAAAAAATGGTAAGAAAATAGAGACATAGAACAGAGAAGAGAAATTAAGGTCACAGAATCAATTTAAATGTAGCATTAAGTTCAAGTTCTCCCCAGACACCTTCTAAGATACTCTGGCCCCCATAAACATACATAAATATGTACGGAAAGAAAACTTTGGCAAGTAATATAATAGATAGAACACTTTTTAAACAAGTTTTCATGACCCAGTACTTTGGATGCCAATTCAAAGAAGAAGCTGCAGTGGCCAAGAGGACTTTTCACTCAGGGGCAACAACCAGACTACGGATATCATCTGTTTGTTACAAGTATCCTAACTGGCATCTCAGTTACTTTAAAGAGGCTCATAAAAATTCCTAGAGCACTAGGGAGGGGATAAGAAAAAATCAACATAGGCAATTAGTCAAACAGAAAGGGTCATTGCCATAGCCATTTCCTTTTAGAAAACTGACAGCATCATAAAATTATATTTTCATGATGAAAAGTTTTCCCCAATGCTCTCTGGGAATCATACTTAATCTGCTGGTATCCAACACATTTCCTAATACTTAACTATTTTCTTTCATCTTTTTTGTTGCTATTGTACCCTCAGCTAGAATCTGCTCCGAGAAAAGCATCTAATAGTTCTATCCTAGGTAAAATTAATTTCAGATTACCTTTCCCAGATGTACTTGTTTTCTATACCTGCTCAGCAATCCTGGAATGGGAAGACAAATACTTAAAACAGAAGAGATCTAATATGTATGGAAAGCC
Organism: Panthera uncia; assembly: GCF_023721935.1. Lineage (NCBI taxonomy): Eukaryota > Metazoa > Chordata > Mammalia > Carnivora > Felidae > Panthera > Panthera uncia. Next base: position 40,734,939 of record NC_064808.1, on the reverse strand, counting down.
TACTGTGGTCAGTTGTAATATGTTCCCAACTATCTGTTCCCATTCTTTGACATGTGACTTCCAGTGTTTTCCAGTAGATGAAATATATTTCCCTGCCCCATTGCCAGGCATGGATAGGTGACTTGGCCAATGGAATATGAGGATATGTGACATACACTATATCCTTATGGAAGCTTCAAATGAACCTACATAGTCTAGTTCAGCCTTTTGTACACCTGGATTCTTCTATGAGAACAGCACATCCCAGATAGGGGCTACTCCTTCAACAACCAGGATCACAGACTGAAATGACATATGGAAAAAAAAAAAAAAAAAAAGCCAAGCAGAGCCACAGTCAACCTGAAGACTCAATGACTGAGAAATGAATCATTGTTGTTTTAAGCCACTGTGACTTTGGGATTCTTTGTGACGTCAGCAAAATTGACAAACACAGAAATTAGTGACAGAAATGGTATTATACTGCATAAGAACTTCAAAACCTCTGTGACTTACAACAACAAATATTTATTTCTCTGCTCTTATCATATGTTAGTGCAAGCAGGTCAGTTTCTATGTCTCTGCTGTAGGCTTTGAGTCAGATTCATGTCTGCTTCATCTTCTATTCCAGAACAGGCTGAGGATACACTGTATGTTTGAAATGTACTCTTCTTATAACAGAGGGCAAAAGACTAAGAAGTCTAAGAACAAACAAAAGAGGGTTGATGGGGGGGTGAAGGAGGGGGGAAATGGGCAATGGGCATTGAGGAGGGCATTTGTTGGCACGAGCACTTGTATGTAAGCGATGAATCACAGGAATCTACCCCAAAAAACAAGAGCACACTGTAGACACTGTATGTTAGCTAACTAGACAACAAATTATATTTTTAAATTTTTTTAAAGTGTTTATTTTTGAGACAGAGAGAGACAGAGCATGAGCAGAGGAGGGGCAAAGAGAGAGGGAGACACAGAATCTGAAGCAGGCTCCAGGCTCTGAGCTATCAGCACAGAGCCCAATGCTGGGCTCGAACTCACCGCGAGATCATGACCTGAGCTGAAGTCAGACGCTTAACCTACTGAGCCACCCAGGCGCCCCACAAATTATATTTTTTAAAAAGAAGAAGAAGAGGTCTAGTGGAAACTTGCAATGCTTCTAAACTATCCTGCTCAGAAATGACATGGCCAAGACCCAAAATCAGTAAGGAGGAGGAAATATACTTTACCTATAATAAAAGAAGGAATAATAATTGTAATTAATACAATGTGCTACATTTATTATTTTTTTACTGAAGTGTAGTTGAACACACAATGTTACATTAGTTTCAAGGGTAACACATAATGATTCGACAAGTCTATATGTTATGCCATGCTTACCACCATCTGCCATCATATAACACTATTACAATACTATTGACTAGATTACCTATACTTTTTATCCCCATGACTTATTCATATATTATGTTTTAATCATTATACTAACTGTACTTCACATAAGTTATCTTACTGTATCTCACACCAACCTAGTAAGGAAGGCATTATCTCCATCTTTTACAAATCTGTGGCTCAATGAAATAATATAAATTGTCCAAAGATATTCCAAGGGTGTGTGATTGGAGGTCTAGGATCCCAGTCGGGGAATACATGACTCCAAAGCACTTGCTCTTACGCCCACTTCACACTCACACACTGTTTTTCTCTGTCAAGTTATAAGCATTAACTTAACAGATGGGATTTGTCCTTGTGTAAAACCAATACTGGCTATAAAAGACTTCAATAACTAACCTATCTAAGTGAAATAGGGCAATGTAAGGGTAGTAAAAAAGAGAGAAACATCTATGAAAATAGACTTATGGAAAAATAGATAGGAATGAGCACAACAATGAGAACCCCAAGGAACTGGAAAATAAGAAGAGAAATTGATAGCACTTCTCCGGGCAAGAGCACTTACAAAAATAGCTTGCCTCAGGGGAAAACTTTTTAGACTCTGATTTCACAGGCCATAAGAAAAGCAGTAGGGTGTTTCCCTTTTCTTTAAAAAGTCTAAACACCCAGTTTTTTTTGTAGCTGCCTGAATCCTACCGTGCACTCACTACAGTGCCTGCTTTGAGACTGGTAGTCACTAGCCTTTGGACATCCTGTGCTTTCTAAAATCCAAAAAACATTAGCATCCCTGATGAACCTGAATGAGATGCTCTCAATACATTTAAGTAGCATTTAAGTAGTCATTTTTCATCTGATTCACACCTTTGGGGCTCCAGAACATGATCTGCTCTATCTGCCAATTTCTACCACAACTGTAATTCTATTTGAAATGTTAACATACTATGGTAGCAATGTAACTTCTAGTTGGTGTTGTTGATTTTTTTTAACTCAAGAATTTAAAACTGATTATGGACACATACTTATGCCAGCAAAAAACTTTCTAATCATCAGGTAAGTAGTAATTAGAGTAGTAGAGGCACCACAGAACATTAGTATTGCGACAGAAAGCTGGTGAATCTTTTAGCAGGCCTCCACACGAGATAACCAGACTGCTACTGGAGAAAAGGCAAACCACCGCTAAGTAGCAAAGCCCACTACTAGTAATAAAACCTAGTACAAGTGTGCCATGCTATTTTATTTGTGTATATTTGAAGTCCCTGTTACTCTATAAAACAATGGGGGAAAATTTAAGAAAACAAACAAATATTCCCAGATATAGGAAGAAAACTGGAGTAGTCAGTTGTTCATACAACCTAGCCCTAGTTTTTCTCTTCTTCAACCCCTTCCTACTTTTCCCCTAACTGTTGCTACATAGCTAACCACACATAACCTTCCAGTAAAATGGTTAAGCTATATTTACCTAAGATGGCTTTGGATAGATTCTTGCTATTCAGAATGTCAAAAAAATCACATGGTAGACTGAATCAGAAAAGGATGAATTGATGCATGAATAACCTACCTCAGAAATATTATCCTGTTCGTGCTCAGGCACCAGAGCATTATTCTAGTTGGTAGTACCTGAAACTAGAGTACCACTGGTTCTTTTGATAGATAACCCAAAGGGGAGAAAAACTTTACTAACACATTGTGTGTCTGTATATATTCAGACATAAACTGTCAACGTAACCCTACAACATTATTAGTAGTAGTAGTAGTAATAGTAGTAGTATTTTTATATATGGGTAGATTATATATATATATACACACACACACATATATATACATATGGACACATTTGTCAAATTCAAAGGTAGCAGTGAAAATTCTAACTATGAAGTACCATAAAATCTCTTATTCAAAATTTGTAATTATACATAGAGGGACTAGACGGCATGCAGCAGGAAAAATTATAGCTGTGGAGTCCAATAGACTTGAGTTTTAATTCTAGATCTTCTACTATGTAGCCTTGAACAATTAATTTCTCTGAACCTGTGATTTCTGATTTTTAAATGAGGTAACACTGAAAATATACAAGATATTTAAGATTGAGAGATAATAGTTATATGAAGCTCACTGAACAAGGCTTAAGATACAGCAAATACTCAAGTGTTAGGAAATGTTTAATTGGTTTGAAAAGAATAGAGAATTGCTTATGAATATTTTTAAAGTTTATTTATTTTGAGAGACAGAGAGAGCGAGAGTTGGGGAGAGGCAGAGAGACAGAGTGAGAGAGAGAATCCTAAGCAGGCTCGGCACTGTCAGCACAGAGAACAACACCGGGCCTGAACTCACAAACCGCAAGGTCATTACCTGAGTCAAAATCAAGAGTCAGACTCTTAACTGACTTAGCCACCCAGATGCCCCTATAAATATTTTTAAAGAGACAATTCAGAATTCTGATCAAAGATGAACAAAAGCATTTTTTTTCAACTCTTCTCCCTTGAAAACAATCAAACAGAATGAAAAATGGGGGAGGGTGGGTAAATAGGGAGGTCTTCAATGAAGCAATGAAATACCTACAAGCCCAAAACACAAAATGAAGAATATATTCTAAATATATTGAAATCTAAACCAAAATAGAGGAAAATACTACAAGCTAGCACCCACATCCTCAGACCTCAAGCAAGAAAAAAATTTCTCTAAAAGTACCACAGTCTGAAAGGATATCAAATGATCCTTTGATTAAAGTGATAAGATTTAGAGACATGAGAGACAACAGAACTAGTAGGGAATATTCCTGTGAAGACCCAGTTCCACACTGAGGAATTGCAGGTGGAGTCCAACTGAATAAGGAAGAAACATGTAGATATATCACCTTGTCCATAACTTAATCTCCTAAAACACTGCCTGAGGTGAGGGAAAGGAAGCAGAGATGACCAGATCACAACACAGATAGCCTGACTTAAGGTGCTTCCTTGTAAGCTACACCAAACTTCTAATGCCAGAAACTAAGGAAAGATATAGGCAGAATGTTTTTAAAGGAAAAAAAAAAAAAAAAAAAAAAAAGGTTTTTCAAGACAACACATGCCAATTTTAAAACTACTAAGACTGCCCCAATTCATTCTATACTACCCCTACTAACATTATTTTTCAGCAAACAGCTATCATAAATATGGCCCCATCTAAAGATAAACAATATGAAAGAAATTAGCACAGGATCTATATGTAAACACATAGTGGAGAAAAACCTAGATATTTCCTTTTAAGTTCTTTTTTTAATTTTATTTATATTGAGAGAGAGCACACAAGCATGAATGAGGTAGGGGAAGAGGGAGAAGGAGAGAGAATCCCAAGCAGGCCCCACACTAAGAGTATGGAGCCCCAGCATGGGACTCAATCCCACAAACCATGAGATCATGACCTGAGCTGAAATCAAGAGTTAATGTTTAACCAACTGAGCCACCCAGGTGCCCAGGGAAAAAACAAGATATTAAAGACACTGATCATACAATAAAAGAATAATGAGGGGCACCTGGGTGGCTCAGTCCGTTGAGCTTCCGATTTCAGCTCAGGTCATGATTTCATAGTCCATGAGTTTGAGCCCCACATTGGGCTCTGTGCTGACAGCTCAGAGCCTGGAGCCTGTTTCAGGTTCTGTGTCTCCCTCTCTCTCTGCCCCTCCCCTGCTCACTTTCTCTTTCTGTCAAAAGTAAATAAACATTAAAAAATTTTTTAAAAAAAGAATGATTTTCTCCCCTGCTCAAGGAAATGAAGAGTTTAGACAAATATTAATTCTCAGTCTCAAATAAAAATAACATGATCTGGGGTGGAGGAGAAGAGCTCAAAGAAAAGCTAAAGAGATCAAAAAAAAAAAAAAAAGATAAGACAACAGTAGTTGAAAAGTGAGCTGGTTTTACATAGCCGTTTTACATAGATGTAATAAAAAGTTGTTTTTACTTACATACATTATTACATAGATATAATAAAAAGTTGTTTTGGGGCACCTGGGTGGCTCAGTCGGTAAAGCGGCCGACTTCAGCTCAGGTCATGATCTTGTGGTCTGTGGGTTCAAGCCCCACGTCGGGCTCTGTGCTGACAGCTCAGAGCCTGGAGCCTGTTTCAGATTCTGTGTCTCCCTTTCTCTCTGACCCTCCCCTGTTCATGCTTTGTCTCTCTCTGTCTCAAAAATAAATAAATGTCAAAAAAAAAAAGAATGAATAGTTAAAATAAAAAAAGTTGTTTTAACAACTGAAACTAGAGCATAGAGGAAAGATTAAGGAAATCATTTATAAAGAAATGGTAAAATGAACAAAGAAAATATTGGGGATAAAACTCATAACTAAGGAAACAATGGAGATGCAACATATAATATATATCATTATTGATTCTGAAGAAAATAACTTTTTAATGGATCTACACACACACAAAAGTTACTTATTAAAGAAGAAAGTAATTAATTTCCCCAGGAAAAGGTAAAACATAACAATTAATGCTAAAACATATCCTCAAAAACTTTGTACTTTAAAGGCATACAGGTAAGGGACACCTAGGTGGCTCAGTCGGCTTAAGAATCTGACTCTGCTGTCACTGCAGAGCCCACTTCAATTGGATCCTCCCTCTCTCTCTCTCTCCCCACCCCCCAAAATAAACATTTAAAAGAAAGAAGAAGCAGCTAGTGCTAAAAGGCAACACTGTAAGTTATGATACAATGTGAAGTAATAAAGTAGGGAGAGAAGGAGGAGGATAGGGAAGAAGTGTAAATTAATTTAATTATCTTTCATAGCACAAAATACTATCTTAAATTGAACTAGGTGGTTTTCTTTCTTAATGACCTTAACCTCATCCTCTTTGTTTTGTATTGTTTTGTTTTTTTAACTTTACAAAGATCTTCAGAAATTAATACATCTTGCTATAAAGATACATCTGAAGTTTAGAAATTTCTTCAGTTTCATTTAAAGTCTTTTGTTAAATCTGAGAAAAATTAAATTCAATATTTATTAAATATAGGCTTCCTATCCCAACAAAACAAAAAAATTGCCCCATATACTTTCTTTTCAAATGCATAAATAAAAAGAGACTAGTTTTAGAACTAATCCCCAAGGAATCCTCAACACTACTCTATCTAGGAAGGTGTCTATTTATCCTTATACTTTGGGTTTCTTGATCCACAGTATGACCAAAAACTAAAGCAAAGCTAACTAACTGACTCCTAATTTCATGACCTTAATCCCATTGGCACTGGTCTCTAAATTCAATTTTCCAAAGTATACTTGGTTCTGTGAAAATTGTTCAGTCCTGGCATCTAACATACAGTTATATCTAGTATTAGTCTAGTTCACTTAATAATAAAAGGAGGGGTACCTTGGTGGCTCAATCGGCTGAGCCTCCAACCTCGGGTCAGGTCATGATCTTGTGGTCTGTGGCCTGAAGCCCCACATCAGGCTCTGTGCTGACAGCTCAGAGCCTGGAGCCTGCTTCAGATTCTGTGTCTCCCCCTCTCTCTCTGCCCCTCCCCCACTCGTGGTCTGTCTCTCACTCTCTCAAAAATAAATAAACATAAAAATTTTTTAATAATAATAATAAAAGGAAACTTTGGATTCCTATAGTTTCTTAGCAAATTTCAATTACTGAATCTTACTTGGAACATGTCTACTATTACCATGATTCAAAATCATTTTAAATAACCACATGTATTCCACAGCAATTTAGTAAAATTACTTTATAAAAACAGACCTAGACATAATACCTCTGCTAAAGTGCAGTCTCAATATCAATCCTACATATCTTTGAAACATGATATGCCAATGTTTTTAAGCATCAGGCATACAAAGTTATGAGTTATGCATTACAAGGTCTTAGAACAAATTTGCAAAGTGTAATCATCCTTCACAGGTGAGATATTCTGTTTATTCTATGGAGAAACATTCAGTTCAAATTAAACTTCTGAATGTTTTGGCTATTGCTGCAATAAGGACACAACAAGGAAAAGAGGATAACATTTCATCATGTTCAGCATAATACAAGTATAATATGAATTTCTGATAGAAATATTTTCAAGGAAATGAAATTACTAAATAAAATTTCATTTAATATTTATGCCCTATATCATCAAAAAATCTTAGACACAAAATTACACATTTGGCATCTGTTTAAAACATAATACTTAGCATACTGATTATATTCATTCAGCCAAAAACACATTAGAATGTTCAACATAAATGAAAAGTATATAATATCAGTACCTTGCAATGGAAACATAATATTTAAAACTAAATTAATACATCTTTAATATTTAGGGCATAATTTAGTCCATAAAACTGGGTAAGATGCATAGTCATAGTGGCTAAAAAAAATGTATATTCCTAAAAATTAGGTTAAAAAAAGGATTAATATAAAGTTCAATGACAAGATTTAAGATCAAAAAAACTGTATATTGAGATCTGAAAAACTGTGTCCTGAGATTTGAATTCTGAAGAAGACAAAGGTGAAAAACATACTTGAAAGTCAACTATTAACTCTTCCCTGTCATTCTTTTCCAGCAGCAGAAAACAGTTTCTACATTTTCATCCTAAGATGTTTAAAGTGAAAAAGATTTTAAAGATAGTATATTCTCATTGAAAATATGAAATTTTGCCTTCAGTATAATATTAACTAATCTCTAACTTTTCATTTTGTCTTATTAGAGTTGCATGTTTGAGCAAAAGCAAGATGTAAAATGAAAGTTCCTATACACCATAATAAATAATATGTCATTTGGTGAGGACAAATTTGCTCAAATGTCATTTTGAAAAATAAACATATTCTTCCTACAAACAGCTTTACGGATATAGTACAAGATACCAAGAAAAATGTCACACAAAAATACAAATTCACAGTTCCAAGCCAAGATAATTTTCAATTAGGATCAGTCTTTGAAAACCAATAATATTACATTTATTGAGCACACGTTCCTCTCTTGTCCATCTTAACATAACACCAATCTACAGATGAAAAACATATAAAGATTCAGATAAACACATAATTAGGATTTTTTTTAAATGAATCAATTCATAATCATTAACTGGCCATTTAAAACAATAACTTGTCCATCATAACACATTTTCAATGTTATATGAAATTCAATTAATAAAACAACACAGCAAGAGATAACTCTAACAAAATATACAAAATTTTATAATCTCTTAATCTACAGATTATACAATATTGGTTAGTGATGCAAAAGTCCTCATACAGAGAAACCTAGAAAATTCTCAAATAGTTCATTCTTAGGCCTGTACATCACAGAACTATAAAAATTTCTAAAACAAAAAGCCTTGGAACTTAAAAGAAATAAGCCTGTAGATAAACACTGATTTTATTAAAATATCTTAAAGGCCCAGGCCCATGGCATCATATTTTTTCCAGGGCCTAAGTTTTCTCTAGAATTTTGTCTTCCTATCTATAAAATGAATTTGAAATGACTTCCAAGGCCTCTCCCAATTCTATAATCTTTAGAAATATGGGAAGTCCTCTATTTCCTATAGGAAACATAAGCACACAAATGGATTTAGTTCCAAAAGTCTTCTAGAATTTGGAATGTACTTTCTCATAGAAACATTGATACCTGTAGTGATTAGCATCCTATGCCAGTCCATTCATGATATAGCTGAGCAATGGATTATAGCACTCTAGTATCTCTGAGAAAATATGCATTGAGTTCTCTCTGGAAATCTCAAGAACAAACTGCCTCATGACCCTCACTCCTCACTACCCCAGAGGAAGAAGAACTCTACTGATGTTGGCAGCAATAATTTCAAGAGCAAAGCATTAGTAAAGTGTCATTCATCACACTTTCAATGCTACCCTCTTTTCCTCCTTCTACAAAGACCCTGTCAGTGGAACCCTCTACAACAAAGCTATAGCCATGACACTAATGTCCATGAGCTGCCAAAGAGGGAGAAGAGGTCCTGGTGAAGATTTAAGATGACCATTGACTAGTTAATGGTTAATCCAGAAGCGAAGATACATCAATGTTTTATACTCACAGTGATTTCCTCATAATGATAGAATTCGACCTGCCCATTGCAGAACAGAAATACATTAGTTCTTTAGTTTTGACACTGATGTTTACTCACTGGAAAAAAAATATGTGTATATATATATATATATATATATACACACATATTTATATATATATACATATATACACACATATGTATATATATACATACATATACACACACATATATATATAATCACCAGGATCTTCCTAAGAATGAATATACTAAAGACATTTTGCAAGCTGGTGAAAAATGTCTACCAGTTGATGGTGTCCTTAAATTCATTGCAAAACTGATAAAATCTTTGGCTAGTAGAGTTCCTCTCCAGGTAAATACAGGCCAGACGTGGTCTAGCAGGGAAAGCTATTACTTATACCCATGCTCCAAGAATCATATAAGCACACTGCTTATTCCTTCTTTCTCTTTAAAAGCATGATTGATGCTTTTAAAAACTGGTCTTAAATGCTAAATAAAACTTTTAATTTTCCACGAATGCAACAACATTGGGGATGTCTAAAAACCAGGTATTATTTAGTTGTAAAAATTGCCAAACACTGATTTAGGAAATCATTTATTTTATGAGGAGTCTGATAGACAAGCATATCACCAAGGAACAATTCCCCCTGAAAAAGACGTTGTGCATCAGGCATCTGCTAATATCTTCTTTTCTCGAAATATTTGGTTAGATAAGTCTTTTTTATTACTTTAATCTAGGACCTGATCCAAGCATGTTTCAATTTCTGCAACTTAAATTTGCAAATATTATTTTCCATCATGCTGGCACACTGTTATTCTCCAGATCACCCTCACATGAGGGGACTATTATCGATTGTGAAAGCACAACAGGTGGGTCACATCAAAGGTCACGTTAGTTTTGTTCACAAGCCCAGACACAAGGTTTTCATTATCCTTAATAAAAACAGAAGCTAGTAATAAAAACATATCACTGAAATAACATCTCTCTCCATTCATATGCAATAACTTCACACACTAGAACCTAGTATTTCCAAATTCTGCTGCTGGTTATAGTAGCATGGTTATTTTGTGGTATTACTTATAAAAATAATGGTATAAATCACAACTTCACAAGCAAACTTCCACAGCAATTGTCTGAACTGTTAAGTTAAACTCCTGATTCACAAACTCTCCCAGAATAAATCTGTCCTATAGAATTTAGCAAGGTAAGAAATCTTGAGCACTTTAATCAATATTGTGACTAAGAACTTTGATAATTCCAGCTATTAATGAAGCAGCAAATCAAGAAGACTTCAGAATCAGTTATGTAGCTCCATTTAAATTGTTTAGCTAGAACAGAAATATTATCCAATCCTAACACAATATGAACAAAAATACTCATTTCTTAAGTAATATGAATGCTCTGTACCATTATAATTCAAAAGTTTATTCAACAAAGAGGTTTTATTTTAAATAATGTGATCAATTCAATGCAGTACCTTTTTTTCAGCATCAGGGAACAGTAATTGGCAAGTGACTGCTCATATTTATAATACTCAGTCTACTAACTCTACCTCTGAAAAGATATAGTATTTTGTCTACAAATCAAGAGCAGTCTACACACACACACACACACACTGCCATAAGAAAACTTGTTAAAAATTAATTAGGTAGAAATATAGTTGAGCACCTACTAATATGCCAAGGGAACTCCTCATGCCAAAAGCAAGTTCTTTTCAGTAGTATAAGCCTCCACACTACTCTTGAAAGTGAATTTAACTAACCAAAATTAAATGAACATGCAGCTTTCTAGAAATACATTTACTGTATAGATCAATACGTACCAGCATATATTTTCCCCCAAAGTTTGACTGTAATATCATTATTAAAACATAAATTTATAATTTAATAATATTGATAATTTGAGCTTTTTTTTACTCTTTTTTAAATTTTTTTAATGTTTATTTATTTTTGAGAGAGTGAGACACAGAGTGCAAGTGGGGGAGGGTTAGAGAGAGAGGGAAACACAGAATCCGAAGCGGGCTCCAGGCTCCAACCTGTCAGCACAGAGCCCAACACAGGGCTCAAACTCACAAGCGCAAGATCAGACCTAAGCCGAAGTCGGACACTCAAGCGACTGAGCCACCCAGGCACTCCTTGAGCCTCTTTTTAAATGTGATGGCTATGATAGAGATCTTTTTGCTTCTAACCCAGGAAAAACTGCAGGTTAATTTCCTTTCAGTTCTCAGTATTGACGGTTCTAGTAGTGATATCACAGATATTAAGAGGAAAATGTATGTTAGCTAACATACAAGTTTGCCAGAACCAGAACTCTTTATTAAGCTCTATATTACCAGCCCAAACTTCAGATTCTGTCTTCAACTCCTCATGCCAATGATATTCAAAATTAGTACAACAGGCATAATTTGCTATTAAATTAAATAAATATTTTTATAGCTTTAAACTCATGAGCTAATCCCCTCCTGTCTTCACATACGGTAATAAAAATAATGATTATGATTAAGATAACAACCCTGGTTCACATTTACACAGCACTTGGTATATGCCTGGCACTACCCTAAACACGTTGAATATATCACATTACGTATATCACAACAACTATATTATTTTCTTCATTTCAGATATAAAGAAACTGAAGCATCTCCCCTTCCCTCTACCACACACAACTTTCACCTACTCCCAGTAGGATGCTATGCTTTTAAGGTTGAATTTTTTTAAATATTTTTAATGTTTATTTATTTTTGAGAGAGACAGAGCATGAGTGGGGAGAGGCAGAGAGAGAGGGAGACACAGAATCCAAAGCAGGCTCCAGGGTCCACGCAGTCCACACAGAGCCAAATGGAGAGCTCAAACCCAGAGACTGTGAAATCATGACCTGAGCTGAAGTTGGATGCTTAACCTACTGAGCCACCCAGATGCTCCAACATTGGATTTTTTTAAAAAAAAATTCTTAACATTGTGGACATTTACTCTGCCATTAAGCTAGTATTTATTTGAAAAATAGCACCAAATTTACTAAATTCATCAAGGCACTAAACAAGATTTAAGATGTCCCCTTCTTTATTTTACATCAGTGAAAGCTCAGTTTGACTTTTTTTGGATACAGTGATTCATAATTTCTACTTCTGACAATGATGATGTAACAATAATTGGATTTACCTTAAACAACTAGAAAACAAAGTGTATGAAACTATACTTTTCAGAAATTAAACAATAGGCAGTGCAGGACTATGATCCCTGAGAAAAGGGAAACAAATGAGTGAGCCTATAATTGCTCCTAGAGTCTTCAGGCCACAGGACAGACAGACGGATCCCAAACAGAGCTTAAACAAAGATTAAAAATCAGACAGACCAAGAAGGCTAGAATTAACAGGGAAGAATACTAAAAAAGAAGAATGATGCATAGATAAAGAGATACAGAGGTATACAGAGGGGTCCCATTCAGTCTTTGACTGAGTAGAGATCTGTACATAAATTAGAGAAAATGGCACTACTCTGGAAAAATAACCACTGGAAAATAATAGGTTGAAAATGTAGGAAGCCCACACAGGGCTGAGACTCATTCATATTCTCACCAGCCACATAGAAACGGCATCATAATACATGGACATCAAGAAGAGGCATCAAAAAAGGTCTCATCAAGTAGTGGTTCTAAACTATTCCTAGTACATACTGACTCACTAAAAAAAAATTTGAATGCCAGCCTCACCTAAGTAATTCCAAGTAACTTTATGTACTATACACATCACAATATTATTTAAAGGAACAAAACAAAATCTGGCCTTCAATATCATAAAATTCACAATGCTCACCATTCGATCAAAATTGACAGGCCTTACAAAACATCACTGAAAGAGATTCAAGACCCAAATAAATAGAAAGATATCCCATGTTCATATACTGTAAGACTTAATATTGTTAAGACAGTAACATTCCCCAAAAAGATCTACAGATCAATAAAATCCCTATTAAAATCCAATGGCTTTTTTTGAAAAAATGGAAAAGCTGATCCAACAATTTATATAAAAGTTCCAGGAACCCCGAATATCCAAAACAATCTTGAAAAAGAAGTAAGTTGGAGGACTCACTCATTCCAATTTCAGAATTTACTAAAAAGTTACAGAAATCAAAATAGTGATACTGGCATAAGGGTAGACATATAGATAAATGGAACAGACAATGAGAGCCTAGAAATAAACTATGCATCTATGATCAATAGATTTTCAACAATGGTGCCAAGACTATTCAATGAGGAAAGGAAAGTCACTTTAATAAAAGGTGCTAGGAAAACTGGATATTCACCTGCAAAATATCCTTGCCTCATACCACATGCCAAAAAATTAATTTAAAATAGACCAAAGACCTATATGTAAGAACTAAAACAATAAAACTCTTAGAAGAAAACATAGGGATAAATCTTTATGGCTTTGAATATGGTCATTTCTTTTTAGATACGATATCGAAGTACAAGTAACAAAAGAAAAACTAGTTTGGACTTCATCAAAATTAAAAAACTTTTGTGTATCAAAGGACTCTATCAAAACAGTAAAAACCCACAAAATGGAGGAAATATTTGCTAATCATTTATCTAATCTATGTAGAGCACCCACAATACATAAAAACTTTTACAACTCAACAATGAAAACACACACCAGATTTAAAAGGAACAAAAGATTTGAATAGATAATTTCCCAAAGAAAATATACGAGTGGGCAGTAAGTACATGAATATATGTCCAACATCATTATTCATTAGAAAAATGCAAGTCAAATCACAAGAAAATTCACAAATCACTCAACACCCACTAGAATTAGCTATAACTAAAAAACAACAACAACAGAAAATAACAAGCATTAATGAAAATGCAGAGAAAGTGGAAATTTCATACATTCTTGGTAGGAATGTAAATGTTACAGCCACTGTGGAAAACAGTTTGGCAGTTCCTGTTATGTTAAACATAGAACTACCCTATGACCCAGCAATGTCACACCTCCGTACATTCCAAAAATAATTCAGAACAGATATTTAAACAAAAATATATACGAATGGTCACAGAAGCACAATTCATAATAGCTAAAAGGCAGCAACAACCCAAATGTCCATCAACTGATAAATAGATAAATGAAGGTGTAGCCATATAATGGAATATTATTCAGTCACAAAAATGGATGAAGTATTGATACATGCTGCAAATGGGATGAATTTAGAAAACAGACTAAGTAAAAGAAGCCAGATACAAAGGCCGCATTGTATGATGCGATTTATATGAAATATTTAGAATAGGCAAATCCACAGAGACAGAAAGATTAGTGGTTGCCAGGGGCCAGAGATACTGGGTGGTGAGAAATGAAGAATAAATGCTTAAAAGGTATAGTTTTACTTTTGGGGTGATGAAAATGTTCTGAAAGTAGATAGTAGTGATGGTTGCTCAATATAATGAATGTACTAAATTTCAGAAACTATTAATTTATGTTATATGAATACTACCACAATAATTTTTTAAAGCTTTACAAATTCCAGGCTTACAAAGAAATAGGAAAATGTGACCCATGACCAGGAGAAATCATTCAATAGAAATACTTCCAGACCATCAACAGTCCACACGCAATGACAGAGATGATAAAATGTCCACATGTAATGACAGAGGTGATAAAATTAACACATAAGAATATTAAAACAGCTACTAAACATGTGCTCTATATGTTCAAAATTATGCAGAAAAACAGGTCCTCTCCTCCAGACCAGCACAACCACCAGTCCCAGGCACTTAACATCCAACTGTTTTTTGTATGTGTGTGTGTGTTTTTTTTAATTTTAGTTTATCTTATTTTTTTGTTCTTTCTTCCCTCTTCTTCTTTTCTCTTGGAATCAGGCTCATAGTTTCTGATTTGCTTTTGGTCAACTCTTAAAATATATATAACATATATATGTGTATATGCATACATATACATACATATACATATATATATACATATATATATGTATATATATATATAATTTATTTTGATCAGGCATTTTTCTATTCTTTTCCCACATTTTCCCTTGCTTCTTCTTCTTTATTTTCCTTTCTCTTTCTCTGGATTTACCTTGACGATTTTTTGATTCTCTGTTTGGTCTTCTTTTCTCTCCTTTCAATTGTCTCTTTTTGTGGGACCAGGCTTTCCCCTCACCTTTTCCCTTTCTTTTCCAGGGTTACTTCAACAAATAAATCAAAGCACACCTATTTAAAGGTTCAAACACTCCACCACTACAAGCAAGGAGGAGCTCTGCAGAGGACTGACCAGTGGGATAGAGCAGCCAAAACACAACAACAGAGTACACGCAACATACACCAAAAACACTGCCTGGAGTGCCAGTCCCTGGATAGTGTATGACCCCTTGTAATATAGTAGTACTCTCAGGTGCAGGACATATAACAAGCTATTAAAACACACAAAAGACAGAAACTTAGCCAAAATGACAAGAAAGAGGAATTCTCCCCAAAAGAAAGCACAGCCTGAGAATTTCTCAAAACAGATATAAACAATATATCCAAACAAGAATTTGGAATAAAAGTCATAAGACTAATAGCTGGTCTTAAAAAAAAGCAGAGAAGACCCAAAGAAACCCTTACTACAGAGATCAAAGACCTAAGAACTAGTCATGATTAATTAAGAAATGCTATAACTGAGTTGAAAAATAAACTACACACAGGAACAGCAAGGCTGGAAGAAGCAGAGGAGAGAATAGATGAAATAGAAGAGTAAATTATGGAAAATGATGAATCTGAAAAAAAGAGGGAAAGGAAATTACTAGATCATGAGGGTAGAACTAGAGAACTAAGTGATTCCAGAAAATGAAACAATATCCATATCCTAGGAGTTCCAGAAGAAGAATGAGAGAAAGGGGCAGAAGGTTTATTTGAACAAACTATAGCAGAGACCTTCCCTAATCTGGGGAAGGAAACAGGCATCCAAGTCCAAAAGGCACAGACAACTCCCTTCAAAATCAACAAAAACAGGTCAACACCATGACATATCATAGTGAAACTGGCAAAATACAAAGATAAAGAGAGTATTCTCAAAGTGGCTAGGGGCAGGTCCTAACCTACAAGGGTAGATACATAAGGGTAGTAGCAGACCTGTCCACTGAAACTTGGCAGGCCAGAAGGGAATGGCAGGAAATATTCAATGTGCTGAATACGAAGAATGTGCAACCAAGAATCCTTTATCCAGCAAAGCTTCATTTAGAATAGAAGGAGAGATAAAGGCTTTCCCAGACAAACAAAAGCTAAAGGAGCTCATGACCACTAAGCCAGCCCTGCAAGAGATCTGAAAGGGGACTCTGGGGGTGGAAAGCAGCAAAGACTGAAAAGGACCAAAGACATTGCCACAAACACAAAATCTACAGATAACACAATGGCACTAAATTCATATCTATCAATAACCACTCTGAATGTCAATGGACTAAATGTTCCAATCAAAAGACATAAGGTATCAGAATGGATAAAGAAAACAAGATCCATCTATATGCTCCCTATAACAGACTCATTTTAGACCTGAGGATGCCTGTAGATTGAAAACGAAGGGATGGAGAACCATCTATCATGCTAATGGACATTAAAAGAAAGCCAGAGTAGCCATACTTACATAAGAAAAACTGGATTTAAAGTTTGTTTAATGTTTATTTATTTTTGAGAGAGAGATAGAACATGAGTTGGGGAGGAGCAGAGACAGAGGGAGACACAGAATCTGAAACAGGTTCCAGGCTCTGCACTGTCAGCACAGAGTCAGATGTGTGGCTTGAATTCATGAATCATGAGATCATGACCTGAGCCAAATTCAGAGGCTTAACCGACTGAGCCACCCAGGTGCCCCAGAAAAACTGGATTTTAAAACAATGACTGTAACAAGGAATGAGGAAGGGCGTTATATCATAATTAAGGGGTCTATCCATCAAGAAGAGCTAACAATTATAAATATTTATGCCCCCAATGTGGAAGAGCCCAAATGTATAAATCAGTTAATCATAAAAATAAGCATACTTATAGATAATACTGTAATTGTAGGTGACTTTAGTACTCCACTTACAACAATGGACAGATCATCTAGGCAGAAAATCAATAAAGAAACAACAGCTCTGAATGACACATTGGACCAGATGAACTTAACAGATATATTCAGGACTTTCATCCTAAAGCAGCAGAATACACAATTCTTCTTGAGTGCACAAGAAACATTCTCCAAAATAGATCACATATTGGGTCACAAAATAGCCTTCAACAAGTACAAAAAGATTGAGATCATACCATGCATATTTTCACATCACAACTTGAAATCAACCACAAGAAAAAATTTGGAAAACCCCCAAATACTTGGAGGTTAAAGAACATCCTACTAAAGAATGAATGGGTTAACCAGGAAATTAAAAAAAAAAATTTAAATACATGGAAGCAAATGAAAATGAAAACATGATAGTCCAAAACCTTTGGGATGCAGCAAAGGCTGTCCTAAGAGGAAAATACATTGCAATTCAGGCCTATCTCAAAAAGCAAGAAAGGTCCCAAATACATTACCTAACCTTACACCTAAAGGAGCTAGAAAACCAGCAGCAAATAAAGCCCAAAGCCAGCAGAAGAAGGGAAATAATAAAGATTAGAGCAGAAATAAATAATATAGAATTTTTAAAAAAACAGTAGAATAGATCAATGAATCTAAGAGCTGGTTTTTTGAAAGAATAAACAAAATCAATAAACCCCTAGCCAGACTCTCAAAAAGAAAAGAGAGGACCCAAATAGATAAAATCACGAATGAAAGAGGAGAGATCACAACCAACACCACAGAAATACAAACAATTATTAGAGGATACTATAAAAAATTATATGCCACAAACTGGACAATCTGGATGAAATAGACAAATTCCTAGACACTCACACAGTATCAAAACTCAAACAGGAATAAATAGAAAATTTGAACAGACCCATAATCAGCAAAAAAATTGAATCAGTTAACAAAAATCTCCAAACATATAAGAGTCCTGGGCCAGATGGCTTCCCAGGGGAATTCTACCAGACATTTAAAGCAGAGTCCATACCTATTCTGCTCAAACTGTTCCAAAAATTAGAAATGAAAGGAAAGCTTCCAGACTCAATCTATGAAGCCAGCATTGTCTTGATTCCAAAACCCGATAAAGATCCCACTAAAAAGGAGAATTACAGGCCAATATCCATGATGAACCAGGATGCAAAAATGCTCAACAAGATACTAGCAAATTGAATTCAATAGTACATTAAAAGAATTCTTCACCATGATCATGTGGGATTCATTTCTGGGATGCAGGGCTGGTTTAATATTTGCAAATCATACAATGTGATGCACCACATTAATAGAAGAATGAATAAGAACCATATGATCCTGTCAATAGATGCAGAAAAAGCATTTGACAAAATACAGCATCGTTTCTTGATAAAAACCCTCAACAAAGTAGGGATAGAAGGAACATACCTTAATATCATAAAAGACATATATTAAAGGCCCATAGCTAATATCATCCTTAATGAAGAAAAACTGAAAGCTTGCCCTCTAAGATCAGGAACATGACAGGGATGTCCACTCTCACCACTGTTGTCCAACATAGTACTGGAAGTCCTAGCCTCAGCAATAAAACAACAAAATTAAATAAAAGGCATCCAAATTGGCAAAGAAAAAGTCAAACTTTCACTCTTTACAGATGACATGATATTCTACATAGAAAACCCAAAAGACTCTACCAAAAAACTGCTACAGCTGATATACGAATCCAGCAAAGTCACAGGATAAATGTACAGAAATTGGTCGCATTTCTATACACCAATAATGAAGCAACACAGATATCAATCCCATTCATAATTGCATAAAAAAACATAAAATACCTAGGAATAAACCTAACCAAAGAGGTAAAAGTTCTGTACACTGAAAACTACAGAAAGCTTATGAAAGAAATTAAAGAAGACACAAAGAAATGGAAAAATATTCCATGCTCATGGATTGGAAGAACAAATATTGTTAAAATGTGGATACTACCCAAAGCAATCTATACATTCAATGAAATCCCAATCAAAATAGCACCAGCATTCTTCACAGAGCTAGAACAAACAATCCTAAAATTTGTACGGAACCACAAAGGACCCTGAATAACCAAAGTAATGTTGAAAAAGAAAACCAAAGCTGAAGGCATCACAATACCAGACTTCAAGTTATACTACAAAGCTGTAGTAATCAAAACAATATGGTACTGACACAAAAGTAGACACATAGATCAATGGAACAAAATAGAAAACTCAGAAATAAACCCAACATTGTATGGTCAATTAATCTTCAACAAAGCAGGAAAGAATATCTAATGGGAAAAAGACAGTCTCTTCAACAAATGGTAGTGGGAAAACTGGACAGCTACCAGCTACATGCAAAACAATTAAACTGGACCACTTTCTTACAACATACTCAAAAATAAACTCAAAATGGATTAAGGACCTAAATGTGAGACCTGAAACCATAAAAATCCTAGAAGACAACACAGGTAGTAATTTCTCTGACATCGACCATAGCAACTTTTCTCTAGATATGTCTCCTGAAGCAAGGGAAATAAAAACAAAAATAAAATTATTGGGACTACATAAAAATAAAAAGTTCTGCAAAATAAAGGAAACAATCAATAAAACTAAAAGGCAACCTACAGAATGGGAGAAGATATTTGCAAATGACATATCCAATAAAGGGTTAGTATCCAAAATATACAAAGAACTTATGCAATTCTAAGTCCAAAAAACAAATAATATACTTTTCTCCCAAAGAAAACATCTAGATGGCCAACAGATATGAGGAAAGATGCTCAACATCATTCATCATCAGGGAAATGCAAATCAAAACTACAATGAGATACCACCTCATACCTGGCTAAAATCTAAAACTCAAGAATTCTTGTGCTCCGTTGGTGGGAATGCAAACTGGTGCAGCCACTGTGCAAGAAAGTATGGAGGTTCCTCAAAAAGTTAAAAAATTGAACTACCCTATGATCCAGTAATTGCCTTACTGGGTATTTACCCAAAAAATATAAAATACACTAATTCAAAGGGATACATGCACCCTGATTTTTATATACAGCAGCATTATCTCTAATAGCTGAACTATGGAAGCAACCCAAGAATCCATCAATAGATGAATGGATAAAGAAGAGGTAAAATACATAATATAATATAATAGTATATTAAAATATTATTCAGCTATAAAAAAAGAGTGAAATCTTGCCATTTGCAATAACATGGATGGAGCTAAAGAGTACAATGCTAAGTAAAATAAGTAGGTCAGAAAAAGACAAATACCATATAGTTTCACGCATATGTGGAATTTAAGAACTAAAACAAATGAACAAAGGGGAAAAAGAGAGAGACAAACCAAGAAACAGACTTTTAACTACAAAGAACAAACTGATGGTTACCAGAGAAGAGGTAGGCAGAGGAATGGGTAAAATAGGTAATGAGGATAAAAGAGTACACTTACCATGAAAACAAAACAAAACAAAACACTTAAATGTGGGAGGTGAATTCTCTAGGCCAAAAGTAAGATTTGTGTAATTTGGGAAGATCAGCAAAATTTACTACCCCTCCCCCAAAAAAACACATGCAATCAAAGTATAACTCACTTTGTGAGTTAATATATGTTTTATCTATTTACACTTATGAAAGTATTGGTGTGGTCAAATGAATAAGGTTGAATCAAATATTTATTGCACCCAAAGTTATAACCCAAAGTTATAAATTACGATCTACAAGGTTAAAATGAAATCCTCTGTGCCATAAAAAAATTATAGACTGCTCTGGGCTGACACTTATAAGTTGATTTGGTAAATATCACAAAACTGTGATGCAATTGGAGAACCAGAAAAATTAATATGGCAATTTATAATGCCTATCTAGAAAGGAATAAAAAAATCCCTGATATGAAATTATTTGAGAAGTAATGCTATATATGTTTGGTGATAGTTTTTATGATCGTTTTATTATATTTCATAATAAAAATAACAATTATTAAACAGTGTCAACAAAAAGGATTGAAAATCTGAATTTTAAACCTAGAAATTTATCATCTTCAAAAATATTTTCTTTCTTTAACTAGTAACTTGTCCTTCTAGTAACTAAACTATCTGTAAAAGGAGGACACTTGAAATGATAACACTTTAAAACGAACTGTGTAAATGGCTACACTCCAGTAGCCACATCTCCAGAGACCGTATCTTTAAAAACGTATTCATCCTAGGACCATTTAATGTAAATTGGTGCCCCTAATTCCAAACTGAACCAGGATAAAGTTAACGATAAGCAAAATGACAACAAATTCATAAACACAGCATAGATGAGTTTCACTGATGACCTAACAACAAAAAGATGAACTCTATTATTCAGGTCCTTAACTAGTCTTAAATTCTAACACCAGTTCATCAAGAACCTATTCTAAAAGATGAGTAATAAAACACTTTCTGTCAATGAACTAACTAGTGGGTATCTTTAACTCTTAAATATCACATAGAAGTCACAGAGTATTTGAAGTATTTTAGTGAGGTCAACAAGGCTGAATAGGAAGTGGTAGCCCCTACTGGGAGGTGGTACTCAGCCCATTTGAAAGGAGAATTGGTCATAGGAACCTGCAGTTTTAAGAGAAGAGGCAAGAAATACAATGACAGTCACATCAAATCTTTCCTTGAAATAGGTTTCCTTAAGTAACCCTAGTCTCATTACTTCCCAACACTATCCAACAAAAATGAACAGGAGGGAAAAGAATTGAGCCACTGTGAACTAACAACAAATAAAAGTGCTTAAACCCCTGCAAAGACAGGTTTCTCAATGTTGCATGATTGTGCTCTGATACCCTTGCTAGTTGTTGGTCTGGGAGAGCAACGTATCCGCCAAAAAAACCACAACAGGGTAACGTGGAACTTATCACTCTGTCCAGTCACCTTAGGTTTTTTTTCTCCTTCCTCCTTCCTTCCCACTCTATCTTCCTTTGCTCTTTCAACAACTATTAAATATTTATTATGTGCCAGGCACAGCACTCTGTAGTAGGTTGGAATAGTTAAAAAGATAGTCTCTGCCTTCATGTTGCTCACAATTGATTTTATTCCAAAAGCAGTAAGTCCAGCAGCTAATTGTATACTATTTGGTCCAGGCCTTTATAGTCATTTCCCCAAAATTATCCAAAACTATTCTTAGTCTCTTAACTACTGAACTGTACCATAAATGTTAGGGATTTCTGAAAATATGAAGCAATCATAAACATACTAACTTTCCTTTGCACTTCTGCTATTTCCTATAAACTATTAAAATTCAAATGAAATCAAGAAAGAGGTCAGCCTGAACTGTTCCAACAAATCCTACATGTGATGAAAGCAGGAATGGGGAGGGACAGGAATCAAAAAACAAAAAGCAAAAAAAAAAACCCCTTACTACCTGCCAAAATTCAGCAGTTACGCGATCTCTTAAAAATCAGTTGTTCTGCACGTAGTGATATAATGATGGGGAAAAAAGTAATTATAATTAGGTATCTATTTTGATTCCTCTCTCCATAGTATCAGTAGTGAATGTCATTTGATTTTGGCAAAAGATAAGGTCACTGACATTTAAAAGATGTGCAGGATTACTTCTTTGAATGTTTTACATGGAAATATCTAAAAATGGAAAACATCTCAATCTCAATCACATAGTAGCCAGTAGGACAATCTGCAAAATTCACAACCAAAAATAAATACATAAACAAACAAATAAAATCTGTGTTATCAATAACATTTTAAAAATTCAACAATCTGAAAAGGAAAGAATTTTTTTAACTTATACATTAAAAAGCTGACAATGCTATGAAAACTCATTAAATTTTGCAGTGTGTGCATTTATTGAGTCTAAATTACCACTAATTAGCTGATCATCTACCAAGATAACTATAATTATTTCTCTTTTTAAATTATTTTTACTCAGGTATGGTGGGTAATTGAAGCATTTATATGTTTTTCTTAAATAAAATATATTATCATTATTATTACAAATAAAGTCTTAAACATATAAAAATCTTTACCAGAAGAATTTCATCCACCAGAAAGTTAAATCACTTTAAAAAGTGGAGATATGATGAACATATTAAGAGACTGAAGTGCCTTCTCCCATGTATCTTGCTAGGTAAGTAATGTGAACAAATTCATATTTACCAACAATGTGTTTTGGTATTCTATATCCAGATTGGCTTTTTAACATACACATTTCCTTCCCAAGAAACTGATCTTGATTATCTTGATTGGAAAAACTGGCATAATACTTCTAGGTTTTTTATATTTATACCTTTTATGTAAAAGAAAAAAATCAAAACTTTATTATGTTTAATTCAAAATGAGGACTTACTCAAGAGCATGTCATAGCTCTTAATTATATTCTATAGTATTTTCTACATCAAGCATCTAACAAAAGGCCCTTAAATGAATATATAATCATCACTGGAAACAGATAATTTAGTAATAGGTTCAAATAGCCAGAATAGCTGAGGATATTACAGTCATAATTATCAGAGATTCATTACAGTCATAGTCTAAAAATGAGGGAAAAAATCAAAGCACTGAAATTATATGTCCCCAAATGAACAACACTCTCCAGCCATCGGTTAAATCTGACTGAAGTAAGTAGAACCATGGCTGAAAAATATACTAAATAGTTAGATGTTCTAAAAACTACCTACAATGCTGATCTAATTCCTTTTGTTCTCAAAGAACATCACGTTTTTCATACTTCCTCCCACTAAAATAAAAGTACTCCAACTAAATCTTTTGACCCAAATATTCAAATACAATTAAAAGGTAACTGTGGTATCCTCTTTAAAGGTAGAGTTCAAATACAACCACAGAATCACAGACAAAAGTAACCATAAAAGAATTAGTTATTAATCCAGGATAAGCATCTCTAACATTTTCTATGTTGATTAAAATGTTTTAACATTTCAGACTGAAGTACCTGGTATCAAGCCATGTAACACAGTTTTGTTTTCAGCAAATAACATTTTATTTATCCTGTTCATAAATTTACTTTTATTCAAATTGCTGCTAATATTTAAGTATCATTGTTCTTACACTTTATTTTATTGCCTTTTGCATATAATAAAAAGCATGAGAAATTAATTCATAAAATATAGAATGCTTACAATTTTTACTCTGGGGACAAACAATACAACACAATTCACAGACCTCAGCTATGAGTTTCTGAGATCAAATTAATTAGCTTCATTCCAGGAATTTCTGACTTTATTCTCTAACTTTTCATTATTCTTATATACCATAACATGATTGCCATACATAATTTCCCCCTTTTTAATGTCAGTTAAATGTCCTCCAAGCTTCAAAATCCCAGAACTTCTGATGAGATTCTCAAAACGTGTTTAGTCTTACTAAATACACTGATAACAAGCAGTAAATATAACTATGATTTTTCATAAAATTTTCTCTCCCCATCTTAACTTCCCTTAAATACTAGAGAATGTTACCAAAAATGTCAGTCTCGTGTGTGTGTGTGTATGTGTGTGTGTGTGTGTGTGTGTGTGTGTTTTAAGATGGGCAAAGTAAGGTTAGGAAATTTTCCAAATGGAATCTGCAATACATTTGACAAATTTCTTAAGCCTTCACTCTTCTCTAATTTGTCCCTCAGTACCTCTTTCTTCTCTCTACCTCTTACCGTAAACTCCCTTCTGGAAAATTTACTCTATACTAAATATATCCAGTTAATGCATTCCCTCATCTAAATTTCTTCTGGACTATACACTACCCATGGAATGTTCCCCCTAGCTAGATCCAGCTTACCAACTTTCCTTTCTATCATGAAGCTTCTGATTCAACTAATATAAAGCTGGCAATCGCCATATGAGAGTAAATCTAAACATAAAATTCCATGACTCATCCACCATTCCAAAATTACCCTTTGTTCATATATGTCTCTCATGTATCTACTTCAAATATCATTATTTCTCACCTGAAAATATTGCCTTTATAATTAGAAGTTAGCAGTACCTTGGGTGGCTCAGTCCATTAAGTGACCCACTCTTGATCTCACAGTTCATGAGTTCAAGCCCTGTGTCAGACTCTGTGCTGATTCTTGGGTTTCTCTCTCATCCCTCTGTCTCTGCGTCTCTCTGCAATCTCTCTCTGTCCTTCTCCTGTGCGTTTGTGCATGCATGCGCACATTCTCTCTCAAATAAACTTTAAAAAATAATTATTATAAGTGATAATATTGACAATATTACATTATCATTTATTATTATAAGTATCAGTAATATTTCTATCATCATTTTTTCCTACAAGGCTATAGAAGTATTTCATATCTTATACAACACAAGAATTAAGTCTTTTTTCAGATGATAGTGTCATCTTACACTCTGGGTGATAAAGATATCTGATTAGGCCTTTTTGTTACATAGCTACATCATAGTGATTTATAAAGGCCCACTTAATGATTTCATTAGTTCAGGCTACTAAAGACCTCTGCCACTTACAGAAGTTGGCTCTGTCCTTAAGAAGTCAAAACACAATTTCAAAAATCAGCCAAACACCTAAAATATTTTTCCTAAACAATGCCAACTAACAAGAATCTGAGTGTATTCCTAACCTGACCAGATGCTTTGGCATTATATAAATGGCCTCTGAAACTAAAGCAGGAAGAAGCATCCTCAAAGAATACATTTTCTTGAGCACTGGTCATAGTAGACTCATATAACTCTAAAAGCTCTGCAGGTTGGCTAAAACTTTAAAATATCAAATAATTTTTGTCAACTTTCCAACCTCCTGTCTTCACAAGCCAGCTTTCCTGGGGTTCACCTGAAAAATTTCCTTGCTTGGGGCACCTGGATGGCTGTCGGTTAAGCATCCAACTTTGACTCAGGTCATGATCTCAGTGAATTTGAGCCCTGCATCAGGCTCTCTGCTGTCAGCAGAGTCCACTTCAGATCCGCTGACTCCCTGTCTTTCAGTCCCTCCCGGTTCATTCTCTCTCCCTCTCAAATAAACAAATAAAACCTTAGAAAGAAAAGAAAAGAAAATTTCCTTGTGACACCTGTGAATTTTTAAGTCTTCCACCTGCTAAATACTCTCCAAAAGACATTCTACCTCTTTCTGTGCCCAATCTTCAAGAAATGCCATGGATTGCTCTCATACCATTCAAGTCCTACATAGACTAGGGGGAAATTACGCTTGCTTAAATGGAAAGGATAATTTACAAAGAATGAAGCTATTCACTATGAACTACAATCACTGCTCTGCAACTGAGAATTTAGTCAGGTTTCTCATATACCACTTTGAAAACTTCTGTCCAAAGCAGAAACCTAACTTCACTATATCTGTTCTTTCTCAAGACTTCTAACATTCTAAAGATGAAGGGGTTGTACACTAGTAAACTGAGAAGGCAAGGTTAAGGCCCTTGTTTTTCAACTATGATTAGACCAATGCTTTAGTCCAGAGATTGAATGAACTAGTTGTGAAACCTAACCCTTATGAGCAAACTAGACTGTTTAGCAATACAGTAAGAGTACCCTTCTCTGATTTTCCATATGGAGCACCAATTTTAAAAAAATGAGAATTCTCAGCTAAATAGCAGCTTTTCTTTCAAAGTAAAAAACAAAGGCCCTCTCACAGTGCTTACATTTGTGATACATCTGTAAAAAGTGATTTTTTAGCATCAGAAAGAATTTTAATTGTAGTAAACTGAACAATGCTGAAATTGTTTGAAGAGGAGATTAAATTTAATGAAATTCACAAACAACTCCTTTTAGAAAGTAACAACAATTTTTTGAACATTAAAGAGGAGCTCATTATATCAAGACAGCCCCACTGTAAAAAGCAGTCTGACTTCAATCACCGCATATCTACATGTTAATGAACTTGCTGTATAAAGCAGGGACTGAGCAGAGAAAGTAATAGGAAGACTGTCTTAATGCATATTTGCTAGAAAAAGAAAATCTTCTTTAATCAATGCAACACCTTTTTACTAGTACCTTAATAGTATCTGAAATTCTCTCGAAAAACACAAAAGGAAGAGGATACTTAAAAGTTTCTGTAAGACATTATACAGCTTGCACATTCCTGCAGTGTTCACATGCTGTCAACATCATGGTTCCAAAGACTTTCAAGTTTCAACAGACAGATACAGTCTAGTACAAAGTCTTTGTTATAATAATTTCATTGCTGCCCCCTGATCAAACATAGACAAATCTGAAACTGAAAAGTGAGAACCAACTAGTGACCTTTGATTAGAACCACAAGCCTCAGTTTTAATAAAATGCCTCATTCATTGCTGTTTGGTGCCAACAAGGAAGATGTGTTATAGACAAAAAAGAGCAGTCAATACATCATTTACACTCATTCAATGATTTCCATTATTCACAGTTGGAATTTGTGATTGTAACAAGTGGGACACAGGTGTCTTAAAAGGGAAATCAAAACACAAAAATGTAGCTTTCTGCCTTTAAAATAAATAGAATCACTTTAACCCTGCCTCTCAGTTACTTGGTACAGCCTTTTGTGTCTTACTAATTGTATCATATTAATCATCTTTCCTAAACTGTAACTTCCAGTATTTGCTGCTATTACTTAGAGTCTAAGGAGTGCTGGCAATATTTACTTTTGAGCTCCTCATTTTCCTAGGCTATGAGTGCACCATTAAATGCATTTCCAATAAGCTTATTTTAATTGGAGTAAAAATTTGAAATTTGGGTTTATTTTATTTTGCCTTTTCTTTTTTTTTAATTTTTTTAATGTTTATTTATTTTTGAGAGAGAGAGACAGAATGCATGCATGAGCAGGGGAGGACCAGAGAGAGAGGGAGACACAGAATCTGAAGCAGGCTCCAGGTTCCAAGCTGTCAGCACAGAGCCCGAAGCAAGGCTCAAACCCATGAACCATGAGATCACGACCTGAGCCAAATTCAGACACTTAACCAAATGAGCCACCCAGGTTCCCCTATTTTGCCTTTTTCTTGCAAAGGAAAAAAAAAGACTTTCAGACTACCCCCATAGTTAGCATATTTTGATGCCTTATATCAGACTGTTCTTGAAAGAAATACCACCCCACCCCCCGCCAAAAAAAAAAAAAAAGCAATGGCCCAAGAAAATGCAAATCAAGCCTAGTTTCTATGACTTAGATGCTAAGGGTGGGAGACAGGATAGGGAAGTTTTCAAAGCCATCCATAAATGTTGTGGTGTTTCACACAAAAAACTGTTAAACCCAGTTAAAATTGGAAACTAGAATGGTTAGGGACATGCAAGCTCGATAGTACATGCCTCAGGGTGATCTCCTCAAGCCATGACACTAAAATATTCCAACTCTTACTCTAAGATCAGAGGGTTTCAGATGTAATTGCCAGTGTTATTGCTAGTACCCAGCAACGTGACTGAAACAGCAGGTGCTTATTTTACATATGTGTGTGTATATATATGTAAATAATGTATATAGATAGATATTATTCTTTTATTCTTACTATATATATTTAAGCATTTAAATATATACTTATATATAATGTAATACAAATGTCTAATTTAATGTATATTTAATGTATAAAGATATATATTTTAAATAAATATATTTAATATATACATTTATCTAATTTAATATATATTAAATTAGATATTTATATTATTACATATAAGTATATGTGAAATATATATAATAATAAAAGAATAATATGTATATATAATGCATACATGTATAATGTATTAGATACATTTTATATACATTTTTATATTATACAAAAATCTAATTTAATATATATATTTAATACATAAATATAAACAAATATTTTAAACATAAATTTTAATATGTGTGTGTATATATATGTATGTATGTATATATATATATATATATATATATATATATATATATATATATATAAAATAAAGAAGCATGAGGCTATAATTTTGCCAGGCTGAGGGAGTGGTAAGATTACAGAGGTGATCAAAGGAAATAGTCTATCTACAAATCAAAGTGGAAAGAAGGAATAAGGGGTGTGAATAAGGGAAAGAGACAAGGAAGTAGGGAAGGAAGCAGGGAGGAAGAAAAGAAGGAAAGGAAGAAAAGAAACACAGGTGTCTTAAAAATACCAAAATCAAGTATTGCTAAGTATTGCTCTCCACTCACTTTGGGAACCGCAGTCTGCCCAGCAGTCTGAACTTCTGTCAACAACTGCAGTGGTACTCCTTCACCTGCTGTAAATAAACAGCCTCACACACGCCCTGACAAATCCTGAGATATGAACATAAGGACTTAGCTTAGGCAAATAGAAAACTCATGACATCATTCAGTTACCAGATCAACTGACTAGAACTCAAAGCTCATGAGGGCAGGAACTCTGTCCATCTCTTACACTGCTATATCCCCAGCACTTAGATCAGTGCCTGATTAGAACAATAGGTATTTAATACAGATTGCTTTAAAATTGGCACCATCAACATTATTATTTCTAGGTCCCTCAATAGACTACAATTTAGGGCAGCAATTCTCAAAAAATGGTCATGAGATCTCTGAGAGTCCCCAAGATACTTTCAGAGGTCTAGAAGCTCAAAATTATTTTCATGATAAGGACAATAATATGTTATTTTCCCTTTTCACATTATTTTGCAGTACAATACAGTTTTCCAAAGACTATATAATGATGTCATTCCTCTAAAAGCTAATGAAATATGTCCTTCTGGATTGCTGTGTTTTAAAATTTCTAATATGGGGACACCTGGGTGGCTCAGTTAGTTAACCGTCCGATTTTAGTTAAGGTCATGATATCACATTTTGTGGGTTTGAGTCCTGCGTCTGGCCCCATGTCTGGCTCTGTGCTGACATCTTGGAGCCTGGAGCCTGGAGCCTGCTTCGGATTCTGTGTGTGTGTGTGTGTGTGTGTGTGTGTGCGTGCGTGTGTGTGTCTGCCCCTCCCCCACTTGTGTGCTCAGTTACTCTCTCTCTCTCTCTCTTTCTCAAAAATAAATAAACATTTTTTAAAGACTTTTAAAAAAAGTAAAAAAATAAAATTTCTAATATGAAGACTTCCATTTCTGGGAAGACGGAGTAAAAGTATTTTTCTCTATTCCTCCAAGTACAACTAAAAACTCTGGACATTGTATATAAAATAAATATTAGAAGACTTAAATTTTTTTTTTTAACATTTACTCATTTTTGAGAGAGAGAGCACAAGCAGGGGTAGAGCAGAGAGAGAGGGAGACACAGAATGTGAAGCAGGATCCAGGCTCTGGGCCATCAGCACAGAGCCCGATGAGGGGCTTGAACTCACTGACCATAAGATCATGACCCAAGCTGAAGTCGGATGCCCCAACATTACAAGACTTTAAAAGATGAAAAAAAAAAAAAAAGCAAACTTGCTAGATCCTCAGGACCTGAGAATGACACTGTGGTGAATTCTCTGGATTTTCTTTTTGCCTCATATTCCCAGACTCAAAGCTAAAGGAGCCAGTAACCTAGAAATATCAACAAAGACCAAAATCATCATCATCATCATCATCATCATCCCCAAGAAGAGCCTTCTCACTCTAGCCAAAGAGCTAGGGAAGGGCAGCTTTTAGCAGGACAGAAAGGTTTTTGATAATAACTGCCCTGACTCAAATAAATGCCACAGAAAAAACTTTGGCTCCACTCTGACCTATTTAAACAAAAGCCAAGTGAGGAGCCTAGAATTCCACTCTCTCATGGTTGTAATGAGGTACCCAATACTCCCCCTCCCCCCAGGGAGGTGTCAAAGAAGACAAGGTAGGGATCTGAGATTCTCACTGCCACCAGCCAGTAAAAGTCCCTGTCCGCTCTTTTACCCCTTGTGCAGTATCCGAGAGAACATGTAAGGAGTTTGGACTTCCATTCTCACCAGGCAGGAAGAGGTGCTCTTGTCCTTCCCTCTGGGATCATATCAAAGAAAGTCTAGTAAAGAATCAAAACTTCCACTATGGCCCCTCAGTAACAAGGCCACCTCCACTGTGATGTCAATGAAGACCACATGGAGAGCTTCAACTCCTCATCCAGCAATAACAAGGAGGCCCAACACGGGGGGAGGGGGGGGGAACCTGGACTTCTACATTCACTTGGCAATAACAAAGTAGCTGCCACCTTTCCCCCCACTGGAACAGTGTCAAAGAAAACCAGCTAAAACAGAAGGTTTACATAAGAAACAGTCCATAATACAATACAAGATGAACAGATTTCAAGCAAAAAATCACTATCATACCATACCAGGAAGATCTCAAATTAAATGAAAAAAGATCTAAATGAAAAAGACCAATCAATAAATGCCAACACCAAGATGTTAGCCTCAATCTGACAAACATTTTGAAGGAGCCATGAAAAATTTATAGTGCTTAAACGAGCAATTGTGAACCCACCTGAAACAGTGAAAAAATATAAATTCTCAACAAATAAGTAGGAAAAAAGACAAATGGAAAATTTAGAACTGAAAACTATAATAACTGAAATAAAAAGCTCAATAGAGGGACTCAATTGCAGAATGGTAAGGACTGAATCAATGAATTGGAAAATAGAACAATAGAAATTATCAAATCTAAATAACAGAGAAAACAGACTAAATAAATGAATAGAGTGTCAAGAACCTTTGCAACAATGGCAAAAGATCTGATATTCGTGTCATCAAGTCCTATAAGAGAGGAGAAAGAAAAGTGGGGCTAAAAAGTACTCAAAGAAATAATGGCTGAAAACATCCAAATCCTACCCAGAGATATCATAAACCCACAGGCTCAAGAAGCTAAGTGAACCTCAAATAGCATAACCCCCTTCAAAAAAAATCCATATGAAGATCATTAAACTTCCAAACACTAAAAATAATGAAAAATATTTGAAAGCATCCAGAAAAAAATGACACCTTACCTCTGGAAGAAAAATAATCCAAATGACAATGGATTTCTCATCAGAAACACAGAGGCCAGGAGGAAGTGGCACAATATTTTTTAAGTGCTGAAAGAAAGGAATTTTAGACCCAAAATCCTACACTCGGTGAAAATATCCTTCAGGAAGGGGAAACCTAAACATTCTCAAATGAAAGAAAATTAAGAAAGCGTATTACTAGCAAAATCCTCCCACCCTAAAATAATGAATAAAAAAAGTTCTCTAAACAGAGAGGAAAAAACAACCAAAAAAGGAATGTTGAAACATCAAGAAGAAAGAACAAGGTAAGCAAAATATGGTAACATGGGTAAATAAAATAGGCTTTTCTTTTCATCTCAAGTTTTCTAAATTATGATTGATGGTTGAAGCACACCCACTGCCTGATGTGGTTCTAAATGTACGTAGAAGAAATATTTAAGACAATAATAAATGGGGAAGAATAACGGAAAATAAAAGTTATAATGTTCCATACTACACTCAAACTGGTAAAATGACTACACTAGTAGTCAGCAATTAATAGAACTGGACAGAAAAATACAAAGGATGTAGAACTCAACAACAAGATCAACAAAATCTGATATTTATAGAACACTCCACCCAATGGCAGAATACACATCCTTTTCAAGTGCCCACAGAACACATACGAAAATAGACCATCAACTGGGCCATATAACAAATCTTAACAAATTTAAAAGAACTGAAATCATACACAGTGCATCCTCTGACTACAGTGGAATCAAACTTGAAATCAACAACAGAATGATAACAGGACATGGGTGCCTGGGTGGCTCAGTCGTTTAAGTGTCTAACTCTTGATCTCAGCTCAGGTCTTGATCTCAGGGTCATGAGTTCAAGCCCCATGTTGGACTCTACACTGAGCATGGAGCCTACTTGAAGAAAAAAAAAAAAAGATAACAGGACAACCTCCAAATGCTTGGAAACTAAGCAACACACTTCTAAATAATCCATAGGTCAAAAAGGAAATAGTAAAAGGAAAAGGAAAAGGAAATAGTAAAAGGAAATTTAAAAATAGATTAAAGTAAACAAAAATTAAAATATATCAAAATTTAGGGGACATAGCTAATGCAATGCTCACAGGGAAATTTATAACACTAAATGCATACAAAAGAAAAAAGCTAAATCAGTAACCTAAACGCCTACCTCAAGAACCTAGAAGAAAAGAGCAAAATAAACCAAAAGGAAGCAGAAAAAAGGAAACAATAAAGAGTAGAAACCAATCAAATTAAAAATAGGAATACTAGGGGAAAAATCAATAAAACAAAGAATTGCTCTTTGAAATGATTAATGGAAATTAACAAGCCTTTATCAAGACTGACAAAGAAAAAGACACAAATTAACAATATCAGGAATGAAATGAGGTACCACTACAGACCCTGCAGACTTAAAATGACTTATAAGTGAAAACTATTAATAATTCTACACACATAAACTTAACAACTTAGATGAAATGGACTTCCTTGAAAAACACAAACTACTAACACCTCACCCAATATTAAATAAATGTTTTGAATAGCCTTATAACAATTAAGGAAATTGAATTCACAAGTTTAAGTATACCCAAAACCAGAAATCTCCAGGCCCAAATATCTACCAAATGTTTAAAGAAGAATTAACACCAATTCTACACAATCTCTTCCAGAAAAATGGAAGAGGGATGAATACTCCAGTTCATTTTATAAAATTAGTATTATTACTTGATACCAAAACCAGACAAAACAAAAAAGTACCAAATGAGAAAGTTTCAGACCAATAACCCTCATGAATATAGATGCAAAAATTCTTATCTTTTTAAGAAGAACCCATTGAAAAAGTACCCAGGGTAATCTATTCTCTTCTCAATGGACAAAAGTAATTTTAAAGTAAACAAAATAATTAACAGAAAAAAAATTCCAATGCAGTAAATTTCAATTAAAATAGCCCACATAAACAAAAGCTTTTGGGGTCCAAAGTAATTTTTTAAAGTGCAAAGAGGTCCTGAGACCAAAAAGTTTAGAACTTCCAATTTAAGGCAACAGCTCTTTAGTTTACTAATAGCTGCCTAAAGGGCTACATCAGAAGTCTTCAAGAGTCTTCTGAAATATGAGCAACACCTCTTTAGAGTCACCTTCAAAGTAAGCCCTGTGAGAATCCAAAAATATTGTCACCAGCCTTTAAAATACTAACTGTCACATGTCCTGTAGAAGTTAGGATTCTGCCCTGATGATAACAGATTCTGGGGAATGAGCAACACTATTGAAGTTTGATCAGCCTAAATGTATCTCTAGGAAGCTCAGTTTAATTCCTGCTAGGATGAAGAAATAGATTAAGTCAGGCAAGCCTATTATATCTCAACCAATTGGGAGCTCAAAAAAACCCATCACTTCCCTAAAGTTTTCAGAAATCCTTAGTTCTGACTTCAAGAAATAGGCATCAATGTAATATCTGACATACCCATTGGGATGGCTATAATGAAAAAAAGTGGAAAATAACAAGTGCTGGCAAGAATGTAGGGAAATTGGAACTTTCATACATTGTTAGTGAGGGTGTAAAATAATGCAGCTACTGTGGAAAATAGTATGGCAGTTTCTGAAAACATAACATGGAACTACATATGACCCAACAATTCCATTCCTAGGTATATATCAAAAAAAATTGAAAACAGGTACTCAAATATTTGTACACATATATTCATAGCAGCAATATTTAAAATAGTCAAAAGATAGAAACAACAAATGTCCACAAACGGATAAATGGATAAACAAATTGTGATATATACATAATGACATATTATTCAGTCATAAAAAAAATCAAGTACTGATAATGTGACAACATAGATGAACCTAGAAAATATTATGCTAAGAGAAAAAAAAACAATCACAAAAGGCTACATATTGTATGTTTCCATTTATACAAAATATTAAGAAAAGTTAAACTCATAGAGACAGAAAGATTTGTGGTTGCCAGGTGCTGGGAAAAGAGAAATGGGGAATAACTGTTTAATAGGTATCGAGTTTCATTTTGGGGCGATGAAAATGTTTTGGAACTAGACATATGTAGTAGTTGCACAACATTGTAAATGTACCCAACGCCACTAACTGTTCGCTTTAAAATGGACAACCTTGTGTTATATAAATTCTATATCGATAATTTTTAAAATGTGAAAATAAGGATATATCGACCTGACCCTAAGGCAATGAGGTGAATAATGAAAAATTCAAATTGTAGCATTTAAAAAATAGTAGCTGAGGACGCTTCACTCAAGTCAAAATTAATATTCCCTCTAAAGGGATCCCACAGTCCTCTATCCATTATTCCATTAAAAAGCCATCACAGTATAGAATCTGAAAATACTTTTTTCATTCTTTTTTTAATGTTTATTTATTTATTTTGAGAGAGAGAAGCAGAGAGAGAGGGAGAGAGAGAATCCCAAGAAGGCTCCAGGCTGTCAAAACAGAGCCTGACAATGGACTCGATTTCACAAACAATGAGATCATCACCTGAGCCAAAATCAAGAGTCAGATGTTTAACTGACCACCCAGGTGCCCCTGAAAATATTTCTGATGCTTCCAACGTATCTTTTATCTCTGCCTTCCTTCATTCTCAATATTCCCTCTGCCATCCCCCAGTTATGAGTTTATCCAGGGCAGTAGCCATTTATTTTTCACCTTTATATCCTTGGTGCCTGGTTCAATGTGCATGCTCAATAAACTGTTAAGTGAATGAAAGAAGAAACAAATTAACAAGTGCAGCGTAGACTTGTATGTATGTAAGCATCATACAGGTTGAAGGACATTATCAAGTTATCTTCTGCATATTGAGTTGGGATTTGGTATACCAATAAACCCCAAACCTAGATATATGTTTGTGGCTCCAATTATCAAATTCTTGTGAAATTCTCAAAAAAAATTCTGAAATTAAAATTAATTTCAATCATTTTAATTTTTAAATAAATAAATGTTATCTTAGCACTTTTTTGAAAGTTCAAGTGTACCTCAAAATTAAACAAAACAAAATGGTAGTATAGTAAAATTGTCAGAATTCACTTTTTTTTTATTCCCAGTTTTTATTTAAACTCTAGTTAGTTAACATATATGGTAAAATTGTTTCAGGTGTAGAATTTAGTGATTCATCACTTACATATAGCACCCAGTGCTCATCACAACAAATGCCCTTCTTAATACCCATCACCCATTTAGCCCATCCCCCACCCACCTCTCTCTATCAACCCTCAGTTCTCTATAGTTAAGAGTCTCTTAACAAAACAGATGAACGTTAAGGGAAGGGAAACAAAAATAATATAAAAACATGGAGGGGAACAAAACAGAAGAAACTCATAAATATGGAGAACAAACTGAGGGTTGCTGGAGGGGTTGTGGGAGGGGGGATGGGCTAAATTGGTAAGGGGCATTAAGAAATCTACTCCTGAAATCATTGTTTCACTATTAATTTGGAGGTAAATTTCAAAAAATAAAAATAAAAAATAAAATTTAAAAAAAAGAGTCTCTTATGGTTTGCTTCCTTCTCTTTCTTTTTTTTTCCCTTCCCCCATGTTCATCTGTTCTGTTTCTTAAGTCCCACAGATGAGTGAAATCATATGGTATTTGTTTTTCTCTGACTTATTTCACTTAGCATAATACACTCTAGCTCCATCCACGTCATTGCAAATGGCAAGATTCCATTCTTTTTGATGGCTGAGTAATAATCCACCGTGGGGTGTGTGTGTGTGTGTGTGTGTGTGTGTGTGTGTGTGTGTGTGTACCCCACATCTTCTTTAGCCATTCTTCAGTCGATAGACATTTGGGCTCTTTCCATAATTTAGCTATTGATGATAATACTGCTATAAACATCAGGGTGCATGTGCCCTTTCAAATCAGTATTTTCAGATCCTTTGGGTAAGTACCTAGTAGTGCAATTGTTGGGTAGTAAGGTAGTTCTATTTTTAACTTTTTGAAGAAACTCCATACTGTTTTGACAGTGGCTGCACCAGTTTACATTCCCACCAACAGTGTAAGAGGGCTCCCCTCAAAATTCACTTTATACACTGCTGCCCATTTAAAAGGCAAAGGAATCCAAATATTCACCAAAAAATTCTTTTTTAAATATTTATCTAATTATGTGTTAGGAGAAATTATTTTAAATGTAAGAATTATCAAAAATTATAATAGGATCATCCCTTTAACTGAATATTCCCACAAAAATCAGACAAAAATATATAAATGATAAATTTTGTTTCTTGGATATAGCAATGTAAATACCATCTGGCATAAATGAGACTATTTACTTAAAATGATCTTGTTTCTCTTATACTGTGTGATCTGCAGAGTAGTCTTTGGTTTAAATGTTTTCTTTGCTTTAGGTAACAAGAAATTGAAGCTAATTAAATAAAAATAACTAAAACTGAAGTTAATGTTGAGCTCTTAAATCACACTTCAGTAATTTCAATTTTTTAAATGTTTTTAAAATAAACTGTTAAAACTTTTGGATATCTTGGAATTTTTCAGCTATATATTTATAATGCTATAATAATATATATTAGGATATTGAATAGTAATAGTCTCTAGTCCAAAGAACTGTAAATATTTGCCAAGAACTACATAATATGAGATTCTCTTTATGCATAGATTTGAAACAGACTTAACACAATATATGAAATGTGTTACATTTGCAGTAAAGACAAAGAGTTTAAAAAAAAAAACAAAAATCAAAAAACAAACTCTCTTCTCTGTCACCTTTCAGCCTTTGAAGATCTTCCCTTAACTTTCACTTACCAAATAACATTGAAAACTAGATTTTGAGGATTTACCTCAATTACATGACCTATTTACTGGTGGAACTCTCAAGTCATTTTTGCTGCTATTCATTAAAAGAGAAGCAACACTATTTTATTAGTTAAAAAGATATTCTATGCAGAATATAAAGCTTCTGGACTTTATCGGGGAAATTTTTCTAGATGCATTTTCTTTAGTAAGTTTAACTAATTAATATAAGCTCAAAAAAAAGTACACAAATAATATACACTTGCAAACATAGCAAAGACAAAGGCAAACTCACCTACCCTGAGATATCCACCCTTCTGCAATGCCAACCTAAGTCTTGTAATGCTTTTAAGGTTTAATTCAAAAGTTTACTTACTGAAGCCTACCCCGATTTCCTATAGCTGATTTTATTCTATCTCATGTCTGAAGAGACAGTCTTACCACATATTCTAGCAATCCTATGTTCTCTTGTATTGCCTTAACAGCTATTAAGTTCTTTGGACTCAGAGATGCACACTAATCATTTTCTACCCCTATGAGTCCTGGCACATAGTCAGCACCTAAAAATTATTTGCTGCTTTGAAAAATCATGTATCACATATTTAAACTTAAAATAATACAGATGAATTTAATAGAGATTTCTGATTGCTTAGGGCCTTTGTAATGGAAGAAGAACTTTATTTGAAAAGGCAGCTATCTCTCATGACATATTCCACAACAAATTCTCCAAAATGTATTTTCCAGTAGCTTTTAATTTAAATGCACAAAATTTTCAAAAATAAATAAGCAGCCCCTTTTTTAACATTCATTTAGCAGCTGTTTATGAAGGGCTGACTATACCTATAAACAGCTTTCTTGGGAACACTAGTGCTCATCAATTGTTTTATATAAAGTGTGGTAAACAGATTTTAAGCTTTTCGAAAGAGTTCAGATTAAAGTACTCATATCTTCCTTCATCATTATATGAAAAAAAAGACTAAAATTCCTCATAGTCCCTCAGTAATTCAGTTAATAAGTATACTAGAAATTTTCGTATACACCTATGTTGCTTTCAGATAATGACATTACTAAACTAACATGCATCCAAATTGTAGGATGGCAACTCAAAGCATTTTTAATTAGGATGCTGTACTTGACAGAAGTGAAAAGATGGAAACAATGTTGATAATATAAACATTTGTATATGATTATGCTTTCAAATGAGTAAACATCTATCCCAATATTATGTTTTTTCCTACCAAATACTGCAGTTTAAAACTATAACTTTTTATAAGTCAGAGAAAGACAAGTATCCTGTGATTTCACTCATATATAGAATTAAAGAAATAAAACAGATGAACGAACATAGGGAAAGGGAAAGAAAAGATAAAAACATAGAGGGAGGTAAAACCATAAGAGACTCAAATACAGACAAGAAACTGAGGGTTGCTGGAGGGGAGATGTGTGGGAAGATGGGTTAAATGGGTGATGGGTATTAAGGAAGGTACTTTTTGGGATGAGCACTGGGTTCTATATTTAAGTGATGAATCACTGGGTTCTACTCCTGAAGCCAAGACTACGCTGTTTGTTAACTAACTTGAATACCATAAGAGACTCTTAACTATAAAGAACTGAGGGTTGATAGAGACGGTGGGTTGGGGGATGGGCTAAATGGGTGATGGACATTAAGGATGGCACTTATTGGGATGAGCACTGGGTGTTATATGTAAGTGATGAATCACTGGGGTCTACTCCTAAAACCAATACTACACTGTATATTAACTAACTTGAATTTAAATTTTAAAAAAAGAATATAAAAAATATTGAAGGAGAAAAAATAAAACTTTAACTTTTTAAAAAGAAAAATATTTAATCTACTGCAATATTTCTGGAATATAAAATTTTAGACTCCTCAGAGAAGATATCATAACATTTGTTTCACTTGATACCATAACATTTGGCCTGTTGCTTCTCTTGATTTGTTACCACTGTGTTTAGTTATACCAAAAATAAAAATAAAACAATAACTTTTAAAAGCTGAAAGTATTTTTATATAATCAAAATTCATTTCAAATATATTGCTAAGTGAAATCGTCAGTCAGAGAAGGACAAACACCATATGATTCCACTCACATGTGGAATTTAAGAAATAAAACAAGCAGAGGAAAAGAGAGAGAGAGAGAGAGACAAACCAAGAAACAGACTCTTAACTATAGAGAACAAACTAATTGTTACCAGAGGGGAGGTGGGTGAGTGAAACAGGTGATGAGGATTGAGGAATGTACTTGTGATGAGCACTGAGTGATGTGTGGAATTGTTGAATCACTATATTGTACACCTGAAACTAATGTAACATCGTATGCTAACACTACTGGAAAAAATAAAATAAAACAAAACAAAACAAAACAAAACAAAATAAAATAAAATAAAATAAAATAAAATAAATAAAATAAAATATAAAACAAATTCATTTCAGACCTATAGGTTCTAAGAATTTCAACAACTGGCATGAGAAAACAGTAGAACTCCTTGGCCCTTTTATTTAAGAGTAATCACTTTTAATGATTTTTAAAGGATGTAGCAATATTCCCTGTGTAATTCAATCTGTATGAATAAAATTGTGAGATGCATGCCAAAGCAAAGATGTTTAAATTCAGTTTTTTAAAACTGTTTTCATGATTGCATTATATATATACTTTAAACTGGATGGAAATTACCATAAAACATGATCAAACACACAAGTACCTAGGAAAAAATTTTCTGTTTTTGTTCCAGTTACTTCTCAACTAACAGTATTAGTATCATATTATTTAAAATCATGTATCATGGTGTAGTTTGCATATAACTGGAAAAAATT
The DNA here is from genome assembly GCF_023721935.1 of Panthera uncia. NCBI lineage: Eukaryota > Metazoa > Chordata > Mammalia > Carnivora > Felidae > Panthera > Panthera uncia. Next base: position 40,694,080 of record NC_064808.1, on the reverse strand, counting down.
TTCTGTTTACTATTACTTCAATAAAAAGAACGCTACAATACTGAGACTATATTCATTTTAACATACGATTTATTTACTTAATCTCAAAAAAAAACTGTTATATCGTCTAAAATGTCCAGACATTAAACTGTACTTATAAAATTTATTAACATTTCATATTACCAAGATTATTTCATAAAAATCACAGTAATGTTAAAATTACAGCAACTCTGATTTCACTACAAAATCTTATTTAAGAAATAGCTGAAATCACAATGCTTAACTTATTTTTCTTAAATGGAAAGCTTATACAAATAAAAATGACTAGTAATATTTCTCAACATTTAACAAAAGTTAGCCTTTTCAAAAGACATTGTAATCTGATTAATTTTAAGTTACCTATATTTATATAACTGCTATGAAAAATTAAGCCTTTTTAGTTGCAAGATTTTTCATCTCTTGCCATCTAAATTGTACTCCTGTAACTTTAATGGAGTATGTAGTTTGATCCTTTTAACTAATTAGTGGATCAGCAAGAAGGAAGTCAGGCCATTGCAATTACTGTCCACATGTTCATTTATATCAAATACTCTACAGGTCAGTTTAAACCTGTTTCATTTCACAAAAGACTATTTTTTCACCTGTTTGTTTTACTTCACAAAGACTATTTTTTCTTATTCATAATGTCTTTCTGAAAAAGATCAACTATCCTAGCATTAACATAATGGCCACTTGTACTTGCTGTAGAAATAAAAGGTAATAAAATTTGGCTTAAACAAGCACAAAGAGGCCAGCCTATAGACTCATCACTTCTGCAACTCTTAACCATTCTAATTCTGTCTCTATCTCTTATATTAAAGTCTGATCATATATATTTAATTTCATTCTTTAAAATTTTAGTAGACAACTTCAGTGCTAACCTACCACTGCCCTGTCAGAAAATCTTTGATGTCACAGCATAATAGCTCCTGAAAGAACAGCACTAATACTTAATGTAACATGAAACCAGGGCTCTGCAGTGGGGCTGTCTGCTGTCAGGAGCAAACAATTTCACCGCTGTTCCCCAGAAGTGACAAGGTTAGGACCTATCTGTACAATAACCCTCACTACCAACAGTGATTTATTTTTATTAGAAACTAAGAATACCACCTTATTCTTTTAAATATGTCAGTCTCTATTTTGAAAACTAAAAATAAATTACATTTTAATGTCAAACAATCCACGTGGCTCAAGTCTCCCCAAAGCCTATAGAAGGCCTCTGGTGTTTTCAAAGAATTAATAGGCCAAATGGAAATCGCTAAACTTACTACTAAAGAGCAAGTAATGCACTATTTCATTATTTCAGGAGTCACACCAAACATTTACATTTCAAAAACTTTTATAACATTATTGGGTTAGAAATGACTATACAGATTTTTCCCTTAAGATATTTTTACATGATACCAAAATATCTGCTTAAGGCTATTTCAAGCCAAAAGATATATCAACAGGTAGAAAAAGGAATTATTAAAATAGTAACTGTGCAGATAGTCAATAAAACAACCAGTACCTTGATTTCTTTTTTAACCTATTAACCAACTGAAAATATGACAATTAATTTCCAGACATGTATATAATACCTATGATGAAACCAAAATAATACTACTTAATTAATAGCTGACCAAAAATCTTTTAGTGCCATCTAAGGCATATCTTTTCCTTTTCTGAATCCTTAAAGCAATATATTGTTTGTATTGCTCATTTAATAATTAACTTTCTCACTTCTCGGTTACTATTGTCTTGAACTGTTATTTAATTCTCTTAATATTAATGTTGCATAAGACCTGTACAGGATAATTTATAAATTTTATTGAGAGACTTTAAAATGAACTAAAATAAATGGGGAGATATAATCCATTCATGGGTTCAAAGATTCAAGTTACAAAAGTATCACTTCTCTAAAAATTGACTTATTGATTAAATGCAAACTAAATTTAAAAACCCCAAGTTTTGTGGAACTTAACAAGTTAATTCTAAATTTATATGGAAATACAAAGAGCCAAGAAGCATCAAGACACTGTTGAAAAATTAGAACAAGGTGGCAGAACTTACGCTATACGATAATAGACTTATTATAGAACAAATATAATTATGTCAGGGCTTAAATGTGCAAAAAAGACAAAGGCATCAAGGGAACATAATATAGGACCCCAAAATATATGCATGCTTATATGGGCATTTGATATATGATGGAAGTAACCTTGTAGGGAAGTCAGGAAACGATGGATTTTAATAAATTATCTGATAGCTGGATACCCATAAAAGGAATAAAAAAATATAACTACACTCCTACATCAAACAATATCTCAAAATAACTGCATATGGATTAAAAGGCAATGTGAAAGTCATTGGAAATTATTTTCATGACCTCAGATAGGAAAGAATGTCAAAAAACAACATAGGAAAGGCATTAACCAAAAAAGGAAAAAAATAAATATCCAACCATATTAAAATTAAGAATGTCTGTTCATCAAACAATTCCATAAAGAGAGTGAAAAGACAAACCAGGAGTGGGGAAAGGTATATCTGCAACACATATCAATGACAAAGAATTAATATACAGAATATATGGAACACCATAAACCATTAAAAAAAAAGACAGGAGATGCCTATGTGGCTCAGTTGGGTAAGCATTTGACTCAATCTCAGCTTAGGTCTTGATCTCAGCATCATGAGTTCAAGCCCTGCATTGGGCTCCACACTGTACATGAAGCCTACTTAACAACAACAACAAAAAAGACAATCCAATAGAAAAATGGGCAAGACTTGAACAGGCACTTCACAAAAGAAGAAATTTACCTGATCAATAACTTCTAAAAAGATGCTTAATATCATTTGTAATCAGGAATGCAAATTAAAAACATGATGAGATATTAATTACTGCATATCCAACAGATCGTCAAAAATTTAAAGTCTGACAACATTGACTGTTGGCAAGGATGTCGAGCAATGGTAATGTTCACAGACTGTTGGTAAGTCTATAGTCATTTTAGAAAAAAGGTTAGCATTATCTACTAAAAATGAACATAGGCATACCCTCTGACAATAATTCTATTCTTGTATATACAACCTAGAGAAACATGTACACATGCTCATCAAGAATGGATATTTGTACAAAAAGGTTCATAGCAGCATTGTTCATAATAATTAGTAACTGAAAAGAGTCCAAATGTTCAGTGACAATAGAGAAGATAAATAAACTCTGATACTCACACAATAAAAGGCAAATTAATGGGCTAATCGTTCATGATGATACATGTTGAGCAAAAACTGCAACACACATAAAAAAATAGGTTCTGCATGATTCATATAATGCATTAAAACAGGCAAAATCAAACTATATTGTTCAGAGATACATTCAAAGCTAGCAAAACTACAAAGCAAAGGAAGTTACTAACATTAAAAACAGAATGGTGGTTATCTATCTGAAAGACAGAGGGTGGGGGTATGATTGGGAAGCAACACAAGTGGCTTCTAGGACTATATCAATATTCGTTTGTTTTTTTTTTTTTAACTTGGATGTTGGTTACATGGAATTTACTCTATAAGTTCATTATACAAACATACAACTGTACTTTATATAGTTTACATGTTTACATTTCAGTTTTTAAAAAGAACAAATCTACTTCATACAGAGATATTCTGAATAAAAGTGAAATAATATATGAGAAAAGCTCTCTGAAACAAACCACAATTACACACACACTCATTTTTTTTTTAAGTTAGGTAAGGACTGGAACCACCCTTATTCATAAGCCAACCATGAAATAACTTACTTCAAAAACATGTTGTCACCTTAAAGTATAACATGTCTTCTGTAATATCATAAAATGGTGTTTAACATTCGTCTTTTAGAGATCCATTCCTTTGGGTGAAAACATTATCTTTTCTTAAAATACCTCTTGAGGAAATGTACTAAGCAGAAAACTAAAACTCTATGGGATTGTTTAAAAAAAAAAACTGCAATAAGAAGACTTGAGATTGTCAGATTTAGAATAAATATACTCTCATGTCTCTATAATAACACTCCTATGCAAAAGATCTCTATCTCATTTAATAGTCTTTCCAAGATATTACAGATCAGAATTATACCTTTAAAAAATTAAAGCAGGGGGGGTGGGGGGGGCGGGCGCATGGGTCGCTTGGTTGGTTGAGTGTCCAACTTCGGCTCAGGTCATGATCTCACAGCTCCTCAGTTCGAGCCCCATGTCAGGCTCTGTACTGACCGCTCACAGTCTGGAGACTGCTTTGGATTCTCTGAGCCTGCTGTGTCTCCCTCTCTGTCTCTGCCCCTATCCCGCTTATGCTCCGTCTCTCTCTGTCTCTCAAAAACAAAGTTAAAAAAAAAATTTTTTTTTAACTAAAGGGAAAATTTTCAAAACTGTAAATAACTAATGGAAATAATCTTTAAAAATGAATGAGAACAAAGAAAGTAGAAAGGAAAGAGGGAGGAAGAAACTGAAGAAGCTAATTAACTTATTTTCACTAATTCCTAGTTTTAAAAACAAAATCTCACATTCCACTTTCAAAGGTATACACACAAATTCACATTATCTCACTAAGTTGATAAGCAAAAAGGGTATGACTAGAATTTTTTTAATCTTTAACATTGTTATGCTTTATAAAAACAATTTAGGGGGAGGTTCCGGAAGATGGCGGCGTAGGAGGACGCTGGGCTCACCGCGCGTCCTGCTGATCACTTAGATTCCACCTACACCTGCCTAAAGAACCCAGAAAACCGCCAGAGGATTAGCAGAACGGAGTCTCCGGAGCCAAGCGCAGACGAGAGGCCCACGGAAGAGGGTAGGAAGGGCGGCGAGGCGGTGCGTGCTACACGGACTGGCGGGAGGGAGCCGGGGCGGAGGGGCGGCTCGCCGGCCAAGCAGAGCCCCCGAGTCTGGCTGGCAAAAGCGGAGGGGCCGGATGGACTGTGTTCCGACAGCAAGCGCGACTTAGCGTCTGGGAGGTCATAAGTTAACAGCTCTGCTCAGAAAGCAGGAAGGCTGGAGGACAAAGGGAGGGAGAGCTGCTGAGCCCCCGGAAGGCAGAGCTCAGCTTGGCGGGGAACAAAGGCGCTCGCCAGCGCCATCTCCCCCGCCCATCCCCCAGCCAAAATCCCAAAGGGAACCAGTTCCTGCCAGGGAACTTGCTCGCTCCGCGCAAACACCCAACTCTGTGCTTCTGCGGAGCCAAACCTCCGGCAGCGGATCTGACTCCCTCCCGCTGCCACAGGGCCCCTCCTGAAGTGGATCACCTAAGGAGAAGCGAGCTAAGCCTGCCCCTCCAGCCCCCGTGCACCTTGCCTACCCACCCCAGCTAATACGCCAGATCCCCAGCAACACAAGCCTGGCAGTGTGCAAGTAGCCCAGACGGGACACGCCACCCCACAGTGAATCCCGCCCCTAGGAGAGGGGAAGAGAAGGCACACACCAGTCTGACTGTGGCCCCAGCGGTGGGCTGGGGGCAGACATCAGGTCGGACTGCGGCCCCGCCCACCAACTCCAGTTATACACCACAGCACAGGGGAAGGGCCCTGCAGGTCCTCACCACTCCAGGGACTATCCAAAATGACCAAACGGAAGAATTCCCCTCAGAAGAATCTCCAGGAAATAACAACAGTTAATGAACTGATCAAAAAGGATTTAAGTAATATAACAGAAAGTGAATTTAGAATAATAGTCATAAAATTAATCGCTGGGCTTGAAAACAGTATACAGGACAGCAGAGAATCTCTTGCCACAGAGATCAAGGGACTAAGAAACAGTCACGAGGAGCTGAAAAACGCTTTAAACGAAATGCAAAACAAAATGGAAACCACGACGGCTCGGCTTGAAGAGGCAGAAGAGAGAATAGGTGAACTAGAAGATAAAGTTATGGAGAAAGAGGAAGCTGAAAGAAAGAGAGATAAAAAAAATCCAGGAGTATGAGGGGAAAATTAGAGAACTAACTGATACACTAAAAAGAAATAATATACGCATAATTGGTATCCCAGAGGAGGAAGAGAGAGGGAAAGGTGCTGAAGGGGTACTTGAAGAAATTATAGCTGAGAACTTCCCTGAACTGGGGAAGGAAAAAGGCATTGAAATCCAAGAGGCACAGAGAACTCCCTTCAGACGTAACTTGAATCGATCTTCTGCACGACATATCATAGTGAAACTGGCAAAATACAAGGATAAAGAGAAAATTCTGAAAGCAGCAAGGGATAAACGTGCCCTAACATATAAAGGGAGACCTATAAGACTCGTGACTGATCTCTCCTTTGAAACTTGGCAGGCCAGAAAGGCTTGGCAAGATATCTACAGTGTGCTAAACAGAAAAAATATGCAGCCGAGAATCCTTTATCCAGCAAGTCTGTCATTTAGAATAGAAGGAGAGATAAAGGTCTTCCCAAACAAACAAAAACTGAAGGAATTTGTCACCACGAAACCAGCCCTACAAGAGATCCTAAGGGGGATCCTGTGAGACAAAGTACCAGAGACATCACTACAAGCATAAAACATACAGACATCACAATGACTCTAAACCCGTATCTTTCTATAATAACACTGAATGTAAATGGATTAAATGCGCCAACTAAAAGACATAGGGTATCAGAATGGATAAAAAAACAAGACCCATCTATTTGCTGTCTACAAGAGACTCATTTTAGATCTGAGGACACCTAGATTGAGAGTGAGGGGATGGAGAACTATTTATCATGCTACTGGAAGCCAAAAGAAAGCTGGAGTAGCCATACTTATATCAGACAAACTAGACTTTAAATTAAAGGCTGTAACAAGAGATGAAGAAGGGCATTATATAATAATCACAGGGTCTATCCATCAGGAAGAGCTAACTATTATAAATGTCTATGCGCCAAATACCGGAGCCCCCAGATATATAAAACAATTATTCATAAACATAAGCAAACTTATTGATAAGAATGTGGTCATTGCAGGGGACTTTAACACCCCACTTACAGAAATGGATAGATCATCTAGACACACAGTCAATAAAGAAACAAGGGCCCTGAATGATACATTGGATCAGATGGACTTGACAGATATATTTAGAACTCTGCATCCCAAAGCAACAGAATATACTTTCTTCTCGAGTGCACATGGAACATTCTCCAAGATAGATCATATACTGGGTCACAAAACAGCCCTTCATAAGTTTACAAGAATTGAAATTATACCATGCATACTTTCAGACCACAATGCTATGAAGCTTGAAATCAACCACAGGAAAAAGTCTGGAAAACCTCCAAAAGCATGGAGGTTAAAGAACACCCTACTAACGAATGAGTGGGTCAACCAGGCAATTAGAGAAGAAATTAAAAAATATATGGAAACAAACGAAAATGAAAATACAACAATCCAAACGCTTTGGGACGCAGCGAAGGCAGTCCTGAGAGGAAAATACATTGCAATCCAGGCCTATCTCAAGAAACAAGAAAAATCCCAAATAAAAAATCTAACAGCACACCTAAAGGAAATAGAAGCAGAACAGCAAAGGCAGCCTAAACCCAGCAGAAGAAGAGAAATCATAAAGATCAGAGCAGAAATAAACAATATAGAATCTAAAAAAACTGTAGAGCAGATCAACGAAACCAAGAGTTGGTTTTTTGAAAAAATAAACAAAATTGACAAACCTCTAGCCAGCCTTCTCAAAAAGAAAAGGGAGATGACCCAAATAGATAAAATCATGAATGAAAATGGAATTATTACAACCAATCCCTCAGAGATACAAACAATTATCAGGGAATACTATGAAAAATTATATGCCAACAAATTGGACAACCTGGAAGAAATGGACAAATTCCTAAACACCCACACTCTTCCAAAACTCAATCAGGAGGAAATAGAAAGCTTGAACAGACCCATAACCAGCGAAGAAATTGAATCGGTTATCAAAAATCTCCCAACAAATAAGAGTCCAGGACCAGATGGCTTCCCAGGGGAGTTCTACCAGACGTTTAAAGCAAAGATAATACCTATCCTTCTCAAGCTATTCCAAGAAATAGAAAGGGAAGGAAAACTTCCAGACTCATTCTATGAAGCCAGTATTACTTTGATTCCTAAACCAGACAGAGACCCAGTAAAAAAAGAGAACTACAGGCCAATATCTCTGATGAATATGGATGCAAAAATTCTCAATAAGATACTAGCAAATCGAATTCAACAGCATATAAAAAGAATTATTCACCATGATCAAGTGGGATTCATTCCTGGGATGCAGGGCTGGTTCAACATTCGCAAATCGATCAACGTGATACATCACATTAACAACAAAAAAGAGAAGAACCATATGATCCTGTCAATCGATGCAGAAAAGGCCTTTGACAAAATCCAGCACCCTTTCTTAATAAAAACCCTTGAGAAAGTCGGGATAGAAGGAACATACTTAAAGATCATAAAGGCCATTTATGAAAAGCCCACAGCTAACATCATCCTCAACGGGGAAAAACTGAGAGCTTTTTCCCTGAGATCAGGAACACGACAGGGATGCCCACTCTCACCGCTATTGTTTAATATAGTGCTGGAAGTTCTAGCATCAGCAATCAGACAACAAAAGGAAATCAAAGGCATCAAAATTGGCAAAGATGAAGTCAAGCTTTCGCTTTTTGCAGATGACATGATATTATACATGGAAAATCCGATAGACTCCACCAAAAGTCTGCTAGAACTGATACATGAATTCAGCAAAGTTGCAGGATACAAAATCAATGTGCAGAAATCAGTTGCATTCTTATACACTAACAATGAAACAACAGAAAGACAAATGAAGAAACTGATCCCATTCACAATTGCACCAAGAAGCATAAAATACCTAGGAATAAATCTAACCAAAGATGTAAAAGATCTGTATGCTGAAAACTATAGAAAGCTTATGCAGGTAATTGAAGAAGATATAAAGAAATGGAAAGACATTCCCTGCTAATGGATTGGAAGAATAAATATTGTCAAAATGTCAATACTACCCAAAGCTATCTACACATTCAATGCAATCCCAATCAAAATTGCACCAGCATTCTTCTCGAAACTAGAACAAGCAATCCTAAAATTCATAAGGAACCACAAAAGGCCCCGAATAGCCAAAGTAATTTTGAAGAAGAAGACCAAAGCAGGAGGCATCACAATCCCAGACTTTAGCCTCTACTACAAAGCTGTAATCATCAAGACAGCATGGTATTGGCATAAAAACAGACACATAGACCAATGGAATAGAATAGAAACCCCAGAACTAGACCCACAAACGTATGGCCAACTCATCTTTGACAAAGCAGGAAAGAACATCCAATGGAAAAAAGACAGTCTCTTTAACAAATGGTGCTGGGAGAACTGGACAGCAACATGCAGAAGGTTGAAACTAGACCACTTTCTCACACCATTCACAAAAATAAACTCAAAATGGATAAAGGACCTGAATGTGAGACAGGAAACCATCAAAACCTTAGAGGAGAAAGCAGGAAAAGACCTCTCTGACCTCAGCCATAGCAATCTCTTACTCGGCACATCCCCAAAGGCAAGGGAATTAAAAGCAAAAGTGAATTACTGGGACCTTATGAAGATAAAAAGCTTCTGCACAGCAAAGGAAACAACCAACAAAACTAAAAGGCAACCAACAGAATGGGAAAAGATATTTGCAAATGACATATCAGACAAAGGGCTAGTATCCAAAATCTATAAAGAGCTCATCAAACTCCACACCCGAAAAACAAATAACCCAGTGAAGAAATGGGCAGAAAACATGAATAGACACTTCTCTAAAGAAGACATCCGGATGGCCAACAGGCACATGAAAAGATGTTCAACGTCGCTCCTTATCAGGGAAATACAAATCAAAACCACACTCAGATACCACCTCACGCCAGTCAGAGTGGCCAAAATGAAGAAATCAGGAGACTATAGATGCTGGAGAGGATGTGGAGAAACAGGAACCCTCTTGCACTGTTGGTGGGAATGCAAATTGGTGCAGCCGCTCTGGAAAGCAGTGTGGAGGTTCCTCAGAAAATTAAAAATAGACCTACCCTATGACCCAGCAATAGCACTGCTAGGAATTTATCCAAGGGATACAGGAGTACTGATGCATAGGGTCACTTGTACCCCAATGTTTATAGCAGCACTCTCAACAATAGCCAAATTATGGAAAGAGCCTAAATGTCCATCAACTGATGAATGGATAAAGAAATTGTGGTTTATGGGGCGCCTGGGTGGCGCAGTCGGTTAAGCGTCCGACTTCAGCCAGGTCACAATCTCGCGGTCCGTGAGTTCGAGCCCCGCGTCAGGCTCTGGGCTGATGGCTCGGAGCCTGGAGCCTGTTTCCGATTCTGTGTCTCCCTCTCTCTCTGCCCCTCCCCCGTTCATGCTCTGTCTCTCTCTGTCCCAAAAATAAATAAAAAACGTTGAAAAAAAAAATTAAGAAATTGTGGTTTATATACACAATGGAATACTACGTGGCAATGAGAAAAAATGAAATATGGCCTTTTGTAGCAACATGGATGGAACTGGAGAGTGTGATGCTAAGTGAAATAAGCCATACAGAGAAAGACAGATACCATATGGTTTCACTCTTATGTGGATCCTGAGAAACGTAACAGAAACCCATGGGGGAGGGGAAGGAAAAAAAAAAAAAAAAAAAGAGGTTAGAGTGGGAGAGAGCCAAAGCATAAGAGACTGTTAAAAACTGAGAACAAACTGAGGGTTGATGGGGGGTGGGAGGGAGGGCAGGGTGGGTGATGGGTATTGAGGAGGGCACCTTTTGGGATGAGCACTGGGTGTTGTATGGAAACCAATTTGACAATAAATTTCATATATTAAAAAAA